>NC_081536.1:20381819-20681819 GCF_030273125.1 Centropristis striata | reverse complement strand
CAAACATTCCCCCTCTGGAAATGACAGCAGGTTGAAAGGATCCACTGATGGTGTGCTGCAGGGCAGAAACACACTGAACCTTAATTCCAGCACACAGATACTCAGCTGATGGAGATGATGTGAGAAAACAGCGCCCTCTGCTGGCTACAAGCAGCACTCACACTGAGGTCAACAAGGTCATTCTAGTGTCTGGTCTGGTGAGTAATTTAAACCTTTCAGTGAGGTGTTCTGAATTAAACAGTGTCTCTAAACAACTGACGAAGACAATAACTTGTGGATGTGCTCTATAAAATAAGTAGTTTTTCCCCCATTTACTTGAATACAGCTTGAACATAACTGGATCTTAGACATGGTCTGTACAGTTTAGGGAATTATATTTATGTGTATTGAAACACTTTTAGTTTACTTTGTTTATTTTATACTTACTGATACATTCTCCCTCAGTGGTTATTTATACAGTAATATTTTTTACATGGCTAACCTGTAATGGGTAGTAGGAGGAGCTGATAGATACATTTCTATATTTATCAAACTGCTTTCCACAAATATTGGGGCGATCAGCAATATATCCACCGTCTTAAACATGAGGTGATCAAGTGTCTCACTCAAGGATACCTAAAGCATTATATTTATGCTTATATTAAAAAGTGAAAGTAAAGTAAAAAGTCAAATCTGGCATATGTGATATAAAATAGAATGTGAAAAAATGGCTGCAGAAATGAAAAAAATGTCGATATTGATTTTTATACCTGAATTTAAAGGCATTTAATTAATTTAAAGGATGAATTTGAGGATTGAAAGGTTGTTGAAAATTCAGCAACTTTCAAACGCAAACAGCAGGTGGAGACAGGTCTCAGGCCATATACAGTCTGTCTCAGGCTGACTCGACTCACACAGAAAACCTATAAAGTAAAGTTTAGGACTGCAACTAATGATTATTTTTATCACTGACCAAAGTCTTAACTATTATTTTTTTTAACTGACTAATGGTCTAGTGTAGAAGATACCAGAGAAATAATAAACAATGCCCATCACAATTAGTTTAAATCAGTTCCTTTTTAGGCTTTTAACAGCATATAAGAAATTATTACCTTTTTCAAAATCTTTATATACCAAGTTTAATTTAAGCATATTACCCTGCTGTGTATTTGCTTTGCTGCAGCAGCGAACTTCAGTGTGCAGATGTGGATCCCCACATTAACCGTAATGCCTGTGCTTCTCCACAAGGTGGCGATATAAGCCTGTGTAAAGCACATGGTGGTGACATTTGCTCCACATCTATTCCCCAATTAAAATGAGGTATATTAAATACAGTACTGAATCAAAAAATATATATATATTAAGATGTTCATTCTACTTTTAAGCCTCAAACTTGATTTGCTGTCATTGTCTTCTGCTGGGGCTTTGACCTTTGACCTTTTTTCACTCTGTGTGCTCACAGGAAGTTGCTGTGGCATCAGCTCAATGAAATAAAAGTAGATATGTAAATGCTTGTGAAGCGAAAACCTTTTTGCATGAAAAGATAAGCAATTGACACGTGATAACTTTTTTTTCTTTTTCTGTTTCAGGCTCCACCACCACCACATCCTCTGCTGTGAAGCCACTGGGTGCAGGTCTTTACTGGAAACCAGTAGCTCTGACTAAAAACCCCACTGTAGTAGTAGTAGTAGTATACGGTGCGCTTGTGGCAGCCGTTAGTTAGTATTAAAGCTGCACAGTGTGAGACAGTTAACCCATCAGTGACATCTACACAGGAACTGTCACACACCGTCCATGCTCCCAGGTGCACCCTGTGGCAGCAACTTACTGGAAACCAGTAGCTTTAACTGTAAACCAGCATGGTCGCCAAACAAGCTGCCCACAAAAGCCTGCTACTATTGCTACAGTTCTGTCAAAAGCAATTCACAGCCGAATCAGGAAGAGGATTTGTTTCAAAGTTGAAGTACAGATAGGACATGGGAGTGTTGCCTATTAAGGTATGAAAATGAATGCTGTTTCAGGTCTCTGACTGAACTGAAAATACATGAAAACAGATTAGTTCCTGATGGTCTCACTTTCCAGTCCAGAACTCCAGAGACACTCTGCAACAAGCAAAACTGCAGCCAGTTGACGTTTAATACTAGTCCTTTCTGCTGGGATGAAAAAAATGCTGTAAGATGTAATGAAATCATTATCGAAATGTAAAATATGCACACATGCACTGCATTTTGCCTCCCCCCCCCCCCCCCCCATCAGTCTCTACTGCAGCTTTTAAAGTCAATAAAAGGAAATGTGAAATGTTCATATCTAAAAAGTTCTATGTTTTCTGACGTTTTCATGCTCAATTCATTTCATAATGCACTTTTTTGCCCCAATAGCTGGGATCTTAGCACAGCTTAGGCCTGTTCTTCTGAGCCACCAATGTGCAAATATAACATCTGGAGCAAATCAACAAAAATCACGAGTGGATTTTTTTGCTCTGTGCAGCCAAATCAGAAACTTTCTGAGAAATCTTTCGAAGAAAATAAAGGAATGCAAAAAAAAAACCAACCCTCTGTCCCAGCGTCCTAGATTAAAGGTACAGTAAAACACACCCGTGATAAGACATCCACCCACACATGTTCTGCAAGGCATCAGCTGATAAGATTTAAGAGCATAGACAGTGAAAAAAGCGTGATAAGACAGGAATGCTGCTGACAGGTTAGGTTGATCAGCGTGCATTCAAACCCACTGTACTTTCACTTTACCTTCAAATTAAAAAGGATAAAAGGTTACAGCTGGCCACAGGAGCGGCAGGTATGCACACATGTTGCACCCACTCACTCACAGCACACACAAACAACCTCATAAAGTTCACACAAACAAGCCTAAACACCTTCAGTGAATATACATTCTTCTACACTCAAGTGTAGACACACACAAAACCCTCACTGAACCACTTGTCATGTGAAAAATCGCATGAAACAAATTTAGTGGTTTTCATTTTTAAACATCAGTGATCTTTGTCTCCCATGAACCCTCAGGCTTTCAGAAAATGCTGAAACCTTATTGGCTAGTCGGAAATATGTAACACAACGCCTGTCGAGCTACAAAGCAGGCTGCTATTAGTTCCTGAAAAGTGAAGGTGACAGATAAGAGGGGTTTTTTGCTTGGCAGGGGTATTATGTCAAGATCGAGGTTCAGCAGTGACAGAAGAGGAAGCGCTACTGTGACTGTGCTGTGACTGACGCATGTGATTGCGTTAACATGCACTCTGGTGATGCACGTATTGCACACTTACTGTACTCTCCTAAAAGCTGGTTCCAGTGCAGACTGAAGAGGCCTGTCGATCAAAGTCTTATCACCAAGGTAGTGGCCATACCTGTGTCACTGGATACTCCTAAGGGGCACAAAGAGGATTTGAGAGCTTTTAGCACCTGTTATTTACAAGTTAAGCTGCCAACTGCATACTGGTGTTCAGTATATTTAAAATGCAACTGAGTATCTGCATGCTGGATTCACAGTTCACTTTAATTTAAACCTCTAATCAAAACGTGTCATTTATGAATTATAAATACATTTAAAGTGAGGTGTGATTCATATATGCAGAAGGATATTAGCTTAGCTTAGCATAAAGACTAGAAACAGAGGGAAACAGATAGCATGGCTGACACCAAAGTTAAAAAAAAAACCATACCAGCACCTCTAAGGCTAAGTAACATGTAGAATCTTGAATATTTTACACAGAAAGAAATGTTAAAAACATGATTTTCGGTGAGTGCAGTGACAATTTCCTGATGTTCAGTGAATGTGCTTATGTTTTTGGTGAGAGGTGAACTGTACGTTTTTGTTTGCATCTTACAAAACATTAAAGATGATGTTTTGTGGTTTTAATGATAACCAGCATGCCGTGTCAAAGTCTGTCCCCTGTCGCATATTGCCACACTACTGTTAAAATTAGGTCTCCCCTAGCACTCCCCTCCATGGTTGGTGTTAGGGATAAAATCTGCTTTTTGTAACAACATTGGCAACAAATTTAAATCCACAAATCGAGTTGAAGCATCTAACCAGTTTGCTAGTGAATGATCACAAAAAAGGAGAGCAAATAAATATTTCCCAAAATGTCAAACTAGTCCTGAAAGACCATAATGAGACCGTAAAACTCTCCACTGAAACTACTACTGCTGGAAATGAAACATAGTGGCTGCTGAGGGAAAACACTTAAAAAATGTCAAGAACAAGCATCTGTGACTATTTCTACTGTGGTTTGGAAAAGGTTTCATCAGAACAAGGTGGTAAAACAGCAGGAACACAGAGGAACCAGGTACTCCTTTAACTGAAGTGAGAACATGAAAAAGGTGGTGCAGCTGCAAAAGTTTGGTTTTTGAGGTATTTTAATCAAACACACTGAATCACATCACTGTTGTATTAGTAGAGTTAAAAGTCAATATCTTCCCTGTGTAGTGGCAGCTCTAATTCATGTGTAATCTGAATAATGTGATGCAATGATTAATTGGAACCTACAACTGTTACAGTGAGATGACTGGAGCTAATTTCAGTATGTGTGTGTGATGTAAAAGCCGCCTACTCATTTGTATTTGTCGTGGCACAAATAGACACAACCTTTACTTTCATTTGAATGAGCCATTTGTGGTTAGCCTCTCTCTCTATGCAGCATGAAGAGCCTCTAAAGACTTCTGCATGCTAAGAAAACTGAAGCAACTCCACTGCTGTAGTGCAATCCAAACAGGCAACAACTGAAGCCTTAAAACTCTTTCTGTAATTGACAGTTTGAAGCTGGTGGTGCTGGGTATTATCTAAATTAACAGCTCAAAAGACTACACATCCAGTGAGTAGAAGAAGTCGCACAAAGTGGCAAACCCACAGAGAACGATCACCAGGCTCTATAGTTTCCCTCAACTCTACAGAGCGTTTTAGCATCTTTCAAGGTCATCGTTTTGGCTTCCGGTTGCAACTTCCCCATTTTAGTTTATTCTTATTGCTCATCAGTGTTGTTTCCAGCCAAACCAGGCAATCGTTTTTATCAAAAAATCCTCTTATACACCAACTCTACAACACCAAACAGCAGACAGATAAATTTAGCAACTATCTGGTGAACATAGTGGCACATTTGGCAGCTAAAAAATCTTTCTATAGTTGGTGGAGACCAAAACTAGAGCTAAAAAGAGGTTTCCCACATTAACTTGCGATATGTTATTGTGGGCACATCTGGTTTCCGCTGCCCCCAAGTGGCCAAAAAAGAAATGTCTGATTATATTTAAAAAGTCTTTGAGTAGCCCTCCCAACTTCAGAGACAGTGCCTTTTAGTCTGACTTCTTTTTTCTGTAGTGTGACATTAGTTTGAATTGCGATAATCTAGGTGTTCCACAATTTGATTGCACTTTTAATTCTAAGGACACAGTTCGATACTTATATTCAACTACATCATATCAAGTGTGATATAGCTACCATATTTCACTTACTTCACATATTTCAAACTAAAGCCATATGTTAAATGTTTCCATTTTTACGGTCCTGCTCATCAAACACATTCTATAAATTTTTGATTGAGATTTGAAATCCTGACACCCCTAATGTCTTTTCAAACATGTTTTATCAAAAGTGTGCAGGATTCTTTGGTTTCTTCAGCTTTTGAGTGTTAATCACATTAATGCTCACTGAGCATGGTGGCAAAGAGTCCTGATTATGCAACATTAACTTAGGTTTGAAGGTTGTTTCGGTGAGGCTTTCAACATACTTTCACTTTTCAATGTGGCAGTTTATTCAGATCTAATCAGGTTCTCCTTCCTGCATCTTTCCCTCGATATCAAATCCATCAACACAAGAACTGACAGTAAATTGAACTGAATCTCACTTGAAATTGAATCTCATCTGGCTGTTGGATTTGATTAAGTTGAACTTGAAATGAACTTCACACCTTTGGTTCTCACCTTTCTCTTCGTCTGCCCGTGTGTCTCTATAGCAACATGTCATATACCTTTCCGCTAATTTGTCTATACGGAGGCTCGGCACACAAAGCAGGCTATATTCAGCCAGTTCCTGCTTTGAATTTATTTCCATGCCAACGAAGACACAACTCAAAGGCTCAATATCACATCTATGCTGGAGACAGCATTCTTTACTGTGAAGTCAAGATAACTTCACAATGCAGACACAGCACAGCACTGATATATTGGTATATATACACATGTTTAAAAGTGCAACCGTTAAGCAACGTTTGAGACTAACAAATCTACTCTATTGTCTTGCTATGGGGATGTGTTGATAAAATGCCCAGGACAATTTACCAAGGTGACATTTTCAAAGGTCATATGATAATACAACAAAATGCTCATTGAGAGAAAGACGCGAGTATGACTCAGCAACAGTATTAACCAAATGTCAGACTGTTGCTTAAAAAGGTCCTGCAAACCCACACAAGTGTTTTCACTTATTCCCAACTAACTGCATGGGCTAGGTAGGGTAAATTACTGTAACAACACTGATTCCTGAAAGCCTCATCAGTGGTCGTGTTGCCAGCTGCTTAGATTTTTGGATTTTTAAAAACTTTTTAGGCTGTACACTGCCCCCTAGTGGCAGCCCATGAGCTAAGACTAAAGGAAGATACTGCGACTGACTAAGTTTTATTTTAAAAGACAGGACTGTGATTCTGCAATTGCGTTTTTATGAAAACAGACATTTTTTTTGCAGTTTTTCCCATCACAGATTAGCTAAAGCCCTTTAACATGCTTAGAACAGCAGCCAGAATAAGATACAATAATATGAGTTGTCTTTCTGATTTACAAGTATTTTGCACATTATCTGTCATCTTGGCTCCATGCAAAAATACATAAGATATCTGTTAACATCAGACAAAGTATGTGTGTGTTTAGTTTCCTCCTGCTAGGTGTCATATTTAGTTGCTGGGGATGCAAAATAGTGCAAGTGACAAGAGGAAGTGCTGCAGGGGTCATTAGGAAGCACAATGAGGAAATGACTGAGCTGCTTTATAACATGCACAGGGAATATAATACAGGATCTCAAAGAACAAGCCTCTTCAAATAAAGGTTGTATAAATAAAATATGCAAACACACCCTGCTATTGTCTCTCCCTGCTGTCACACACACACACACATACATACGCACGCATGCGCACACTCTCTCTCTCTTCCTCTCTCTCCCTCAAACAAACTCACTCAATATTCAGCTCATATCCGGCACTATATATATGAGGTCTATACTTCTGTCTTTAGCCACATGAATGGAGGAAACAGGGGCAGGGAAACCCCAGGTCACTCATTATGAAACTCTCACACACACACAGTACCTACAGCACCTTGCTGAGTTTAAATGGTGGAGAAGTGAGGTGGTGACATGATGATAGGTAAAAGAAAGTTAACAGTAAGTTAAGCAATGTCATCCCATGACCATCTTTGAATATTTAAGTTCTGCATGGATGGAAACTCTATTACATAGAGAAATGTGCATTTACAGCAGGTTGAGGTATTTTGAGGAAAAAATGAGGAAAATATTCTCTTCGGTTTGGTGAGAAGTTTAAGTAGTGTTGGAAATATTAAAACAATGTGACAGCAGAGGGAAAAGGAGGACGAAAAGTTGAAACCTCAGCAAACAAATGAATGGAATATCACTATAGTATTAGATGCAATTGTAGCACAGTAAAGAGAACTCAATCAGAATGGGATTAATACTAGTTTTACAAAAATTAAAACTGAACTCAAAGTCTGAATCTATATGGTGGATGTGAAAAGCAAACTCAAATCAGGTCATTTCACCGCCTTTATAGTTTGCTCAGTTGTCGTAGTCTAATGAAGATGCAGTTGAAGGCTCTAAAAAAACCCAGTAAACCCCATTTGAGCTCAAAATCTTCAGTGAAATTACTATTCCCAAGGTTAGTATTTTGCATCCAAGAATGCAGCTCAAACAAACACACAAAGCTACATAACGCCCTCATTTCAGTTATTTAACCTCCCTTTACTTCAATATGTAATGCACATTAAGTGAGCCTTGATCCTTTTTTTCCGACAGCATCTGAATGCACCATCTTGCAGTGACTTCGCTTCAGAAAGTATTGAAGTGACGCCCACTGGATTCTGGTAGAGAGAAGAGTCTCTCCTCCAGGAGGTGACGCTCACCAACCAAACTTCACACACCGATAAGGATCAGACTATAAAAAGATCAGTGAAGTTCTCACAAGTCACAAGAATATTAATAATAAATGGGTGTTGCGCCTGTGACGCATGTGGTGCATTCATGGATACAGCACATGACAGTAAAAATGCAGACTGGGTGCACCCATGTCAAAGAAAAGCGGTGTCATTCAATAACTTTTTAAAAAAATACAAAAGGAAGAGGAAGGCAGGGTTACTATCTCTGTATGACACCGCAAACTTCCTTTTATCTTTGTACAAACCGTCCATTACGCATGAGTGAGCTGTGCACGGCCCTTAAACCCTCCCTGAACTTCTTAGAACAGGTCTGCAGTTTCTACTTCTGTGCAAAAGACAGTGTTGAAATATCGCTGTGAAGTTGCACACATTCAACCTGAGTGAATGCAAAGCTCTATCAAGGTCACAAACTGCTTCCTCCTTTGGACTTTGAAGAGAGTACGGCTGTGAAGTGGAGAACTTTTTAGTTTTTTGTGTTTAATTCATAACAAAATATGAAGTGACATACTTACCCCACATCACAGGCGGTCAGGTTCAAACTTTGCACGTCTTTTTTTCTTTTTCTTTTTCAAACATTTGCGAGGCGCGCATCTGCACCCAACACTGACACACTTTCTTTCACTTTTAAACTTTTTGCACTGCGGAATAAAAATCATCCTGAACACACAGCAAGCCCGCTATCTCTCTCTCCTTCTCAGTCTCTGTGTCTGTCTTCACCAAACTTTCTTAATTGCAGCAGCTGACTCGTCCTGTGCAGCTCCACCATTCATACTGAAGTGGCCGCGAGACTTGCAGCGTAATACATTTTCGTATTTCTGGTCACACCCACCTCCTGTCAGTCCTCCCCTATGTGCTGCAGCAGGGGAAGCCTCGTCATGAATGGAGCTCTGTGACGGTCATCAGTGTTAAACTGGATCCCGCTCAGATACAAGGACACAAACTGTCATGTAAAGAGAAATAATCCTTCATTTAGCAATTGTTAAAGGTACAAACACACCTATCACTGACCTTTATGAACAATGGGGTGAAGTATGTGTTTAAAATTCACTCATTTATTCACTCATTAAGTTGAATACTTATCAAAATACAGGCACATCAGTTTATAGGTAAATATTTCTGATTAAGACCTTACCTTTATGTTTTCACAATGATAGCCTTCATGACATTATTCCCAGCCTTCTGGGAGTGCAAGCAGTATAAATAAAACCTTATTATTAAGAAAACAAAAAAAAGTATGCATATTTGGTTTATTCTGCATTATATACACACATACCTATTCAGTCTGAGACTAATTTACATTGTGCTATATGTCCAAAAAGAGGATGATGTAGAGGCCTGGTTGAATTTTGCCCCAACAGGACTGAAAAAGTGATACTTTTCTTTCGCTGAGACTAAATTTTGCAGTATGCACACACAGTTTGCAGTATGTAAATCAGTATTTTTATGGCTATTCTGACCCACAATCATTTGGCAGTATACTTTATATATGGACAATGGATGAAAGTTGCATATTACATGCATCATCAGTACCTACTAAAGGTAAAAAGAAAAAGGTTGTTGTTTGGGTTTTGTTATAGATTCCTGCATGAAAACATACCTGGCTGGTGTTTTCACTAAGATTCGTCTAAAAGTTATTGCATCCAGCCACCTGGGAGTCCAAGCATTGTTAAAACAACCTACTTTTTTGAAAAAAGTAAGCATTGCACCGAATTATGCGGCCAAAAAGAGGATCATGTAGGTCTGTTCTTGCACTGACCATTAAGCTTTAATGTTCAATATATTCATTCAAAAATTATGAAATTACAGTCATCACAATCAACAAACACTGATAATAGAACAAACTGTAAGGTATAAGTGGCTGAAAAATCTGATTCAAACGGTATTAAACTATATTATACAATAAAGCACTTAAAGCAATAACAGAACCATTCAAACAATACCATAAAAAAACTAGAATAAAAAATTAAAGTCATGTTCAGTAAGACAGTCCTCAGTGGCCACATGCAGTGGACGTCCGTCATCCTTCTTCTTTTTTCTCCTGTGCTTCATCTAACAATACAGGACTATGTGCAGATGTGTGGAAAGCTGTCATGCTTTTAAAAAATCAGGGAAATTCAACACATTTTAATGAACACACACACAGAGGAAGTAAAAGCAGAAGTTGAGGGGAAAGCTGGGGTGACTTCCCTGCAGCTTGTTTCGTTTAGCTCTTGATGCCTTGCTCAAAAGAAGACACGGGCTACTAATGGAGGGGAAACAGTGTCAATTCTCTGCGTGTTTGGAAGTGTCAACCTCTGTCAGTTATTGTGACAAACATCAATGGGACAGACACAACGACTTCCTCATGTGGACACACACTTCAGTTTTTAATGAAGTAGCACGACATGAACCCTGCCCAGTTTCTGCATAAATGCCGAGTGAGAAATTTCCTGTTGAGATTTACATAATGTGTGTGGAAACGCTGCTGTTGGCCTGATGACGAAAAGTGGACGTTAGAGGAGAGGGAAGTCCAGATGTTGTGTCATTGGGATAATGAACTCCTCCCAGGTGTTTCAACGCATTGCCCCAGGAATAAGCCCAAGTCAAGATGATTCTCTAGTGTGTTGGGTGTACAGAGACGTGTATTCGAATAGAAAACAGGAAGTGTGCATGGTTTATAAGTCGTGCTTAATTGTTCTATTTTCTAGCCTAATATTCATTGGCAATGTGATTTTTGTGCATTCAAAGCATCAAAGTGATTCAATATTGGCATGCCCTGCTTAACCTGCTGCCCCCACGACCCAGCCCCGGATAAGCGGCGGAAAATGGATGGATGGCTGGATGGATATAATAAGTTCTGATATATTTCCATATATCCTTAGACCTATCCTTAGTTATTTTTCATCATTTTAAGAAAAAAAATGCTGACACACAGACATTTTTTCTTCCCAATTAATAACAAGCAACTCTGGATCAATGAAATATCTGTTTCCATCACATTTTTTGTGCTTTGAATTTGGCTACTTCCCTAACCGACAGGTCATAAGATGATTAACTGTGTAAAAAAGCAATGAATAGTTTGGCATTTTGGAAAATATACTGACACGTATTTCTACTGAGAGTTAAATGAGAAGATTGATAAATATGAAGCAAGAGCCACACATCGCCTCCCATAAAACTGCAAATTATACACTAAAATACACTTTGGTTTTTGTACAGATTAAACAAAGATATGAAGTGGGATCATGATTTCTCTTACATTTATTATTTCATGTGGTCACATTTCAAAAATGTTAAACTCTAGTATTAACTACTCAGTCAGGAATTTAACTTAAAAGAACATATCTGTAAATATTGACTCTATTGTCCCATGAAGCTCTCAAAGGCTACAAAGAAGGGTAAGCCCCCTTTTTTATTTGCCATGCTTCACTACTATATTACACATTATATTTACTCTCCTTGGTGGTCTAGAGTCAGGCTGTGGTTTTATATGAGAGCTTCTGTCAGATCAGAGTCCCCTGAAAGTGTCCTTTGTTAAATTGTTTACGTAAGGGTTAAATGAAAATGTACTTAAATATTCTGCTCCTGTGTGCAGAGCTAAGACGTGAGAAAAGCCGCAGGGTTGGAGGGCGTGTTCGCTGTGACACACTTAGATTGGCTTATTGTGGAAACAAATACAACAGGATTTTTTTTTCCTGGAGGCAGAGCGTTTTTTCCCACAGGCTCAGTACAGACACAGTCATTGCAAACACTCTGGCTGCCTGTTTCCCAACACATGGCTCAGTGTAGACTGGGACAAAACACAACTCCCATATTATTACACAATCTTAGTCTGCTGGGCATTTAAATATAGTCCAGAATAACATACAACCGCAACAACAATAGAAAATTTAAGCTTTTACACAACCACCATTACAATTATATATTAGTAGGAAGACCCCACATGGAGCTAAGAGCATAACAAACTGCCTAAACTCGACAGAAACTGACGAGACACCTTGTTTAGCAAGAGAGAATATTCCATTTGCTGAGCTCCCTGTGCTCCGCATCAACTTTTCCACTTAACACCTGGTAAATGTTTGCTGCTGCAACAGGACAGACAAAGATATTGTGTTTATGGTGGTAGTTGATGGTTACTGGCTTACTAAGCTAGTAGGCAGGAAGTCTGCTTTGCTTGTACCTAAAAAAACAAAAGAGAAAAAAAACAAAAAATGGACTGGTTAACATTTCAACATTTCTATTGACATGATGGGACAGAGTCATTTCAGCGTTGGCTCAAAACCAACATAAACACATGTAGGGATGAAACGATTACTCAAAGAGCTTATACATATTTATATATAACACATTCGATTATTTCTCAATCTGCGTTTTTGTATGAGCTTTTGTTCTCGGCCCAAGAATTTATTCAAATTCTATATTTATAAATACAACATAAGTTCTACCAAATACCAGCCAGGGTTGGAAATGTGCTCCAACCACCAGCAAAATGCATGTGAAATATACAAGTGGCTGCTAGATTTTCTCTACTAGTGGTAATCTACTGAGTAGCAGGGAGATTTTTAAAGCTACAAGCCACCAGCCAGCAGTCCACAAGCAATTAGCAATGGGTGACACACCCATCCACTAATATTATCCTGACAGGTGAGACAGGTGAACTAGGAGACCATAAAGCCTGGCACCGCACTTTAGCTAGTGGAAATATTGACCTGCTAGTGTAGCTGGATGAGATGTCAGGAGATCACTATACTCATTCAGATTTATCCTTCAAGAACCATGAAGAGGATGTTGCAAATCTAAACAATAGTGGTAGAGAAAGACCATAATATAACTTCCCCCCTCATCTTCATCTTTCAAGCTCTGTTGCAAATAGTTTCACCAGATGTTGTTACTTCTTTGATGTAGACTATACAGTGTTGGTCTGACATTTAGGTTAATGTTTTAGATATTATATATTGAAGATGACTGATTCTATGACTGGAACCAAGATGACTTGAGTTCCATATAGATTTGGGACATGATCAAGGCAGGATTTCACTGATTTGAAGACACATTTGACAGGGCCTCATTTCCTCCACTTTGTGAGAGCATCTCTGTTCCTGAACACTGCAGCCATGTCTCAAGTCCTGAGTCACATCAGTGTCAAACGTGTTTTCTATTTGAGTGTTGCTGAGTGTTATCTGCTGGTATTTTTAATCTGGAAAGCAACCACAATGAAATAAAGACCAGAGAAAAGTCATCTTCAGTTGAGTTTCAGTTTCACCCTCTTATCCTTTCCCCCTCTCCGCCTTTTTCAAAAATTCTCCATCAGTAATTTAACCAGATGTTCCAAAACACACATTTTATAAACAAGGATGTTTATCTGAACAACCTGCATCCTGCAAAGAGCTGTGGTTGCTAAAATGCTTCAGACTGAGCGTCTCCTTGTCAGCACAGGGGATTACATAGCTGGTAAAACGTGATTTGTCTTTTCCTACCATTACTTGTATTATTTGGCCTTTTACTTTGAACAGACTGTGGCCCTGTGGCATCACAACAGCAGGGATATAAGTAGCTCGTAGAAGTTTAGAGAGAATCCTTTAAATGGCTTTCAGTGGAGACTCCAGGACTATAAAAACCACCAGACTTGGAGCATCTTAACGACACACCAAGACACCCACGGGCTGTTCCACTTCCTGTTGGCTCTGAGTTTACTGGTCATGCATGTGACATTTCCCTGGAATGTTTTTTAAAACATGTTGACTGAAAGCAGCACGTGTTTCCAGGAAACCACACACACATTATCAGAAAGTTAAACACAGCAAGACGCCCAACGGCTTTGTTATCTTACAAATTATACTGCGGATACACAGTCACACATGATGATGAAACATGATGCCGTCACAGTGAGAAGGAAGGTCTATTAAAGGGGCAGGGGGCCAAATTATGAGATTTTATCTAATAACTTTGTATTCTTTGCAAGTTTAATGCAGCCAATGTGCAAGTAAATAATACTTAATGTGTGGGGATATGTTTATTATATTTACTATTATCTACCAGTCCTACATTTTGGAGTAATAAAGGCATAATAAGTAAGATTTTTCCGTTCATTCACATTTGGCCCCTCCACTCTGGCTCAACGATCCCAGAATCAGTCACTCTCAGAGGGAGATTCACTCTCATCTCATCACTGTGTCCACCATCATAGCTTCCGCTTGGATGTGTGCTTACAATCTTGAACCTGGTCACTACATTATTATAGGGTCCAGCCCTCACACTGGCTGGCTACATTTTAATACTTTTAATTTTTTTTTTGTCAGTGGAACAAGCTAAAAAAAAAAAAAAAAATTGACTATTATAACCTTAGTATGTTCGTTAACATTTGCCTCACACAACTAGAAGACTCATAGGAGCATTATCATTCATTTGGAGTCCAATATTAATTCTCCTGAGAGAAATACCTCTCTTTTTATCTGGTAAACACTCCACTGTGTCTGCCAACTAGCAGTTAACTGTATCTGTCTGATATGTTGGTGGTTATAATTGAGGTTAAAAAAGGTGCCTGCTGGGGCAGGAAACAAGGTAGATGAGGATGGAGTTTGCAGCACACAGACAAAACAATGAACTTAAAGATGTTAAAACTTGATGTTGAGCTGGGGGAACTATAGGGTCAGGTTATAATTCCTAGTCCATTTTTGGAAATATTGAACGCAGCTTTAGACGTCAAACAAATTGCAGTACTTTGATATAATTACTCTGAGGTTGTGAGACTCTGGTGAAGATGAATGGTTCATCTGGCTTGCAGCTGCAGGAGTTTAATGTTTTGACTGCTATTATTTAGACAAAAAGCATTTTCAGTCAAGTTATTTGACTTCACAGAAAATAACTAAATTTCCCCCCAGCAACTTTGTGCTCCTTCCACCACCTGAAGCTCTAAAAACATGTGTTATTTGAGGGACGCACACACCTCAGTCCTCATATAAAACTGAAACAGTATATACAGACTAAAGAGCATTACAGCGAGGAAAAAATGAAGCACTGGGAAAGGTCAAGTATCCACCCAACTTGGGTGTGCCGATAGAGCCAGTGTATTAGAAAGACATAACAGGAATAACCACAAAATGTCCTCTTGTGGCAAAATAAAACCGAAATCCATGCAGTGGTGGGTTTAAAAGTTTCTTTTAAAACGTGAAAAATATGAGTCATGTCTGGTGGCCATTTTTGGGGCGTTTTCAAGGTTAAAATGCTGCGAAAATCCTTTACAGGAGGATTGTTTAATACTTTGTTCAGCAGAAAGCACAATGAATTTTCTGGTCCACCCACATTTAAAACACCAGAGCTTAACAGATGTGCTGAATCCTTTGCCTTTGTCCGCCCAAACCAGGGGAATTAGCCTCGGTATGTGGAAGAGCAGACTTACAACAGATAGAAAAGACATCATTATAATCTACTCTATGTGCAGCTAATGGCAATTAACAAGTTTTCCTCATGCAATCATGGAAATGTTTTGCCATTTGTAGGCAGTAAATGATTAAATATTCATGTGGCTTTAAGGAATGTGAAGTGACCCTTTGACAACATTCATGTAACCTCAGTGAACAAAATAAACACACTTTTACATCTAAAGAGTTTGTTGTGAGTGTGAGGAGCTGCTCTGTGTGTTGCATCTCTGTGAGGAGGGTGTGGGACGCTTGTTTGTTCGGATGTTTTCCATTTGCTTTGGAATGTCCTCCGAGCTGTCGGCTAGGAATGATCTAAGCCGAACACACACTGAACATACTCCCACACACTGACTGCATGACATTAGTGTTTCCGTACTAATTCTGCATCAAAATCAAAGATTTTCCCATTACTTTTAAGGCTAACGGCAAACTGTAGGTCTGACACAGTGGGACCCCCCCCTTAGTCCAAATCGTAACAACTGGCTCCATGAATGTTTTAGGCATCTATGCTGCTGCGTTCCTGCACTGGTAGGAAAGTCCCACAGGCTTGGGTTTCAAAGTTGTTGGCTAAACAACGCTGGGATTCAGCTGTATGGGAAAATCCAACTGCATCACATAACAAATGTATTCATGAAATAACCCTGAACCCTGTGGACAATATCACATCATTAGCTGTGCGTTTGGGTGTTCTGCTACAGATTTTTTTGGACTTAAAATGTTAAAAGTGCCTTTTATGTCAGGGTTTTTTTTGTTTTTTTTTACTGTTTTAAAGACCAAACTTGATTTTTACAAACTGTTTGATGGTGATGTCAGATTGGCGCTCTCCTACCTATAAAAAATATTAGCACAAAATCATCACTGATGATGTGGCAAGTCAAGACAAAATTGGGCCTATAGAAGCTCCAGTTAATTTTTACACTCTGATATTGATTATTAATTCTCTCCAAACTGGGAGCATACACACAGAGATCTACGTTATATACAAACGATGGATAATTTGCCCAAACAACCCAATTTAAAAAACTAAACCATCTCTTTATACATAGAATCTGTTTCTAATTCAGTCCTTTCTTGCTGTGCTGACACACAGTCACTTCTCATTTCTACTGTGAGGCGAAAAATGGTTGTATGTTCTTTGTTTATCGTTGTTTTTGTGGACTTGGTCTTTTACGGTGTTACTTTGCAAGAAGCCTAAATAACATTGAACATTAGAGGCAGGTAGCTTCGACCATAGAGAGTTCTCACAGAGATTCACAAAGCAATTATTTTGTTTATTATTATTATTAAATGTAGGAGGCAAGATGCACGCACCAAGCTGAAACTTATTTTTCCCCACTTAGTGCAGAAGCGAATTATATTCAGTATTATCTGTGGAAGACATTGCTTTATTACAGAAGATCAAAAGACTATTCATGTGGGGAACCACCCCAAATAAACCAACAATGCGTTTTGATCCTCGACTCACTTCAAAAGACCCTCATTTTGACCTTTGGGCTGCAATGCTGGCAGCACAACATACAAGTGTGTTAAATAAAGAGGAGGTGACGGACAACACTGACCAACTAAAGAGAAAATACAGCAAAATGAGAACAGGAGAGCAAGACCTCAGTTGGTGTTTGTCAGAAACATAAAATAACACCCAGGAAATGCAGGTGCTTTTTCGAAAGATTTTCTTCAAACCAAAGACAAAATAATAAGGGCTGACTGAACCTCGGAGGGAAATACCAAGATACTGAATAAACCACAGTATTCATGAGGTGTGCAGGTACTTTTCTATTTTATTGTCTTGCCTCAGCCATCTCGTCCTCACAACACAGTGTCTGTAATCCGGAGAGCCCTCACAAGCAGCATGGATGCCTACAGCCAAATCCTCTCATGATGTACTGATTTGTCTTTTCTGTCCTTGTTTAGCAGTGAAGAAAAGTGGTCTTCTGCTGGACTTTTACCCATGAAAAAAGTCCCCATGCTGGATTTCTTGTAGCACATAAATGGCACATGTACTGCATTATTACTGCAGCCTAAACTTTCTTTATGCTGTAAAAAAAAAAAAAAAGAAACCTAAATAGAAATATTATTATACAAAACTCCACTATAAGTTAGTAGTGGCTGAAAAGGAAAATAAAGTCTGTATTTTCCAAACAGTTCTTTTCAGAGGCAGTGATGCAATAAGACAAAAGATCTCTTATGGTCACATTTTGTCCCACTTGCAGGTGTTACAGGTAGAAATCTGTCCTACCTGTGCTCACAGTGGGTACATAAGGCTATGTAATGCATCTCAGAGGTTCCTAGCCAGCTGAGTAGTACTGAGAGTCAAGATCAAAATGATTGCATGGGGAAACCCAGCGGGGTCTGTGGTCCGGATGCAGAGCCCAGCAGGATGGGAACCAGCCTCAGCAGGTCTCTGAGAGGGATGCGCAACTGGCTGCTACGCGACAATAAATCCCCGAGAGAGCTGCAGCCTGCAGGGAGAGAGGACAGAGCATTAGACAAGTTCAACTTTTCTGTCAGTAAATCTGAAGCAAGTTACCCAAATACGTAACTTAGGTAAAAGCACAAGTATAAAAAATGTGAAAATACTAAATTGCAATTAAAAGTCTGCATTCAAGTCAATAAGTAAATATAAAGAATCAAACATAAAAACACTTGTTTTGCAGTAACATATAATATTATATATTATATTGCATATACTAATGGAACAATGTGTAAGCAGCATTTCACTGTTGTAATTGTGTGAGGTGAGGCTATTCTTTCTATTTTTAATACAAATATGTAGTTATGACGAGCGTTTCCGACCACCAGCAGTCACAAGTTAAATCTGAGGGGGATCATGGGACAATAAATGGCATAGGAATGAAGAAGAAACAAGGCTCATATTGAATCATTTGATCTTTTTTAACCTCAAAAAGTTATTCAAATTAAGCCATTTGAAAGGTTTAGAGAGCTTATGTGTTTTTGCTGGAACTAACAACATCTGAAACAAAAAAGGTTGAAACAAAAAACAACTGGCTTAATCTTCAAAAATTAATTTATTCAATTTTACAAGCTTAATTTCTTTTTTGAATGTTAAATGTTAATGTAAAAAGTCACATACATAGAGTACAGTAAAATCTACAATATTTTCTTCTGAAATGAAGTGAAATAACGTTAGAAAAGTAGTAGTAGTACCTAAAACCTACACTTTAATAAATGTACTTAGTTACTTTCCACCACTGAGTAAGTTGACAGCAGTGAGAGTTTAAAGCTGCACAAGGTTGCTTTATTCTTGTTACAGTTTGTCTGAACAGCATGAGTGTTTACATGAAGGTATACAGGTGAAGCTGTCCAGTTTAGTGATGCGTTTGTGTGTTCATCTTACTCTCCAGCTGTGTGTGTGTGTTCCTGAGGCAGGGCACGGAGCGGTACACCAGGAAGCAGGCCAACGCCATGGACTGGGCGTCCTTAGGGAGGGCCTCACCCCTCATGTAGGATCTCAACACTGAGCTCTTTTCTAGGAGCAAAAACACACACAAGGAATTAAAGCAGTGAGATCTGTGAGGTAAAATTACTGTTGTTGTCGTCTAATGGCTTTGAAGAGAGCATAGATTGTTGGAAACGGCTGTTTGCAAGATAAAGCAATATAAATGATGTAAATACAGCATACACTTATACACTATTTTAGCCACTAAAAAAAACAACTAAATCAGTTTAAGTACCTCATACAGCCTGAACTATCCCTTTAATATTCTGTTCAGCACTAAGAGTAGAGGAGTAGAAACAAGAATCCTGAAAATTAACAAGGACAAATCTCGACACATATTTCATTCATGGGTGAGTTCCAAAGAACAGCAACATTCCTGATGTTTGAGGTCAGGAGTTAGTTTGGTTTGAAATGTGCACCAGAGCCAAAAGGCGTCATGAAGACATGAAAGTGAAGGCATGTTTGAACTGTTTATATGATCATAGTCTCGTCCAACTACTTCACCGGTTTCCCACGCCTCTCTGTGTGTGTTTATGCCTACATGTGTGTGTGTGCACATGCAGGTTAGTAATGGAATGTGTGTTTGTTGAGTGGATACAAAGTCTGTCCAACATTATTGTGCTACACCCTGAACAAGGAATCGAGCTGCAACACATCCTGCCTGTGAAATGCACAACCACTGCTGCAGAAGTTACATTTTTTGTGGTCTGGATAAAAAATAACTTTGCAAAGAAGTGATGCTTCTTTAATAAGTGTCATCTGTCACTTTTTTCTCCTTAAAAAAGTGAGTACAGATTCAAAGATGAGCAGAAAATACAATAGAATCTACCCTCTTATTTTACTCACACACTCCTCCATCCATCCATCCATCCATCCATCCACTCCTCACCTTTGAGCCAGCTGTCCAGCGCCACATCCACCTTGTTCTTCATGACAGGCAGAAACTCAGAAGTGAGCAGAGCGTCGTGACGGTTAACAGAACCCCGCAGCACCCTGCTGTCCCACAGATCCACCACCAGACGCATCTGCCACAGGGGGAAGGTCTGCAGTAGGTCACCGCGGCGCAAAGCACCCACCACCTGAGAAACAGTGGTGTCACAGAATATTTCAAAATAAACACAGCCTCTGAAACCCTTAATTACCCATAACAACCTTCTCTGCATAGGTAAATATATACATTTACATGTATCTTCTCATGAGCAGCTTTAGTCATGTAATACTTGTATTTTGGTCTTGGTGAAAATAAATATATACAGTTCTATAATGCTGAATGCCAAGTAGAGAAACATTTTGTTTACAGATAATCAGACTTTACTGCTCAACAATTCAGAACATTGAACAGTTGAACATTTTTTTCAATAATTCCCCAAAGACTGAAAGTACATTTTAGTAAAATATGGAAACCAAGACCCAAAACTAGCTTGAGATAAGTGTCCTATCAGAGTGAACTCTCCTTTTATTTATCAATGAGTGGCATTTTGCTTTTTTGGTATATTTGATAACGCCGCTAGAAGTGCTGGACATATGACAAGTGAGAGTCTGGGAACCACTTTGCCAGCATCAGCAGATGACTGTCTGTGTGTGTGTGTGTGTGTGTGTGTGTGTGTGTGTGTGTGTGTGTGTGTGTGTGTGTGTGTGTGTGTGTGTGTGTGTGTGTGTGTGTGTGTGTGTGTGTCTGTGTGTGTCTGTGTGTGTGTGTGTGTTACCTGCTCAATAGCAATATATGTGGGCAGCATCTCTGGACATTCTTGCGTCACACATTCGTAGAGCATGGCCGAGAACAACACCAGACTATCATCCTTCTGCAAACACAACACAGACAGATGAGTGAGTTATCAAAAACAAACACAGGTTGCTGTTTAAATTACATCAGTTCTCCCTAAACCAACAGACCTTTTGCAGTTTGTATATGGATTCATGAGAGCAATAACAAGTTCACATACCAAACTGATTGAGATTTGTTTAGCAGCTTTTAGTTTTTTTGTGTGTGATTTATTCAACAATAATCCTCATATTTTTCTGCAACTTGGTTTGCTGTGTTACAGTTTAACTTTTTATCATGATCAATTATGCTTTTTCAGATTGTTTCTACATTGTATGTTCCAATATGGACAACAGTGACATTTTGAAAACATTTAGCACTAAGAGTTCCTTTTCAATAATATATAGATTGGCATTTAAGCATCAACACTACTAATATACCAGCAAGTGCATTTATCTTTTTAACGAAACACAAAATTACTTTAAAGGTGTTGTGTGCAACATTAAAAATTGGCATGTCATTTAAGTCAATTACAGAACATAATGCAACAAAATGACATTTTTTGTATCATTTCACCATTCAAACTGAAACCCTCTGTGCAATCTCACTAATTAACCCGAAGCAGCCTCTTACTGAGAAAATGAGAGTCAAGTGATTCACATGCATTAGTCATGACAGTGACAAACGATTTATCTCTTATATATATATATATATATATATATATATGTTGCAGCACAGAAACCTAAAGTGCCTGCTCTCTTTGTGTTACATTTAAAGGCCCTGGAAACATTTTCTCAATGAGATTCCTATTTGAGCCATGGGATCTTACATAAACACAAACGTTTCTGCAGAGGTTAGAACAGTTTTGGATACTTCACATGAGAAATTTATGAATTTGTGATTTTAAACCAAATAGCTGAGGGATCTAAGCCAGCTGCACATTAGATACATTTTTCTCTCCATTAATCTTGTTTAAAAATGTTGTTTGTTTTTGGCATTTAGAGTCTAAGCCATGGTTGAATGTGTTTCTCACAATATTTCCAAGATCTCTATCAAGACCACAGACGTTGCAGAACATTGGAAACTTGAAAGCTATTCCAGACACATGTTTCAAGGTGTCAGGTCATTTAATACAATATATTGTACACATAAAACACAGACACAAAGCCTAATCATCAACTGGTAAAGTCTTATTTATTTTTAATTCATCTCTATTAAAAGATGACGTGGTTGTGTGATGTGAGGTCCTAATTATTTTTTACTTAGATTTTGTTTGTTAAAGACTTATTCAGTGTGTCTGTATGCATTTTGATATTGAAATGTTATTCAGAAAAGCCAAAAATATGTATTTACCAAGAGCTGATGCATGACAATGACTATTCCTGTGGTATATAAAGATTTTAGCTCAGACATTTGAGGCACGTCAATTCCTCTTACCGTCTATCGTTTGCAGATTTGTATATATTTAATATTCCAAAAAGTACTTTTGTCACATATTTGTGAGCAGAAATGGAGATGCTCAAAAGCTTGCCACCCAGGATTCAGGATATACACTATAAGCAGGGATGCAGGGTGAATGCAAATATGTTCATTTTGTTTGTGGGAGGAAAGCGTCTGGAGCCGATTTTCAACAGAGCGGAGAGTCTCTGTAGTCATAGCCAGACCAACCACACACTAACTCAATACTAATGTTGAGGAAGGTGTGAATTAAAGCTCAGTTTCCATGTTGGATCTGATAAAACTTTCTATGACCCTTTTCGTGACTTTCTGTTATCAAAGTGAGAGCATTTCTAAGAAAGAAAGAATTTGACTCCTTCTTGGTTTCTTAATGTTTTTTTTCTAAATGACTGAAAATGTTTACCAGTATTATAGTATGACTGAATCCAACCTTATAATACAACAAATGTGTGAATCAGGATATAAAAACACATCTAAATGGCACCTAAACTGAAAAAAACCTAAACTACGGAACTCACCAATGTTTTCCTGTCGATAATAAAGTGAAAGGGTTCTATTAGAAGTCCTTAGCAGCTAGGAAATGTCTTCAGTTGTATTGGTGCAACCTGTTTTGTAAATCATGTAATCTATCGTGTATCGTGTAAAACTAGCTAGCAGTTACTAAGAACTCAGGATGTTTTACACAATAACTTAGTGGTGGATTTACAAATAGCTGGGGCAACCTAATCCTGATCAGTGTATAATCTTAACTATATTATGTTCAGAGCTTTATGTGAGCATCTGTTGGTTTTCTTGAAAAAAACCCCCACTTATGGTTCAAAATTTAAGCTAGGGAGATAGAAATCTTTTTAATACATGGTTTTAGATTGTAAAACCATTAAAAAAAACCCTCACATTGATGGTCAATTGAGGAGCAAAACTGGTCTCAGAGTTCACCTACACCTACTTGTGTGTGTTAAACTCACATGTTTGATTTCATCAGATGTTTTACAGAAGAACTCTGCAAAGGAGACCAAAGCAGGCTCGGAGGTGAATGTCGAGATGGCTTCAGGCTGCAGAAACACACAGGGAAATTGTACAATTATTTGATTGAACCAACACGGTAACAAGGAAGGATACAAAAGACAGTCACAGGAGAGTGAGAGGAAAGTAAAGGGATACAAATGATGGAATGAGAAGAGTACATAGGCAGAAGGAATAAAGGAAGGTAAGATAAATGCATAAAAGGAAAAGGTTGAAGAGGAGGAAGGACAATGAGAAATAAATAAATACTGTGTTGTTTTTTCCCCCTTCTGGACCTGCAGGTGTATTGACAGCGTACACTGAAGCCATCGTGAAACCAGTAATAGTCTGTCAAACACACAGCTGCCTGTTGAACCTGTAGTGACAACCTGCCAGAGCTGGACACAAGCAGCCACCTGGGAGGAGGTCAATTCAATTCCACTCACTTCTATTTATAGTTGTTAAAGAGGCTGCACCGGTTTGTGTATGTGTACTGTACCGCTACCACTATATGATGCAGCTCCACAGAACATAAATTGACTTCTACTGATGGAAGTTTATGTACTGTGTGTGTATAACATCCATTTACCTTGAAGGCTCTGACTCCAGAGTTGCGGTGGTTGACGCTGGAGGCCAGCAGGCTCTTCCAGCCCTGAGGGTCGTCTTTGTAGGGCAGCTGACCGGCCCGTAGCTTCACATACAACACCCCATCTCTGGACAGGATTGACCTGAGGGAGATTCACAGAGAGAGAGAGATTGTCTTTTAAATCTGTCAACCAGTGAGTCAATACATGACGTCAAAGCTTTCTCTTTGGACTCCACTAATCAATCTGTGGCGCAAAAACACAAATCATTATAACAGATGCTGTTATAATTGTACCTGTATACTTACTTTAGATGCTGTGTTTCTCTGCTGAGGTCTACGGTCAGCTCCCAGTATCGTGGTCCCTTAACCTTTACCTGCAATCAATGGAGGTAATCAACGGAATTTAGAAAATAAAAAGGTTTTAAGGTATCAGAATGTACTCTTCTGTACTTTTCTGCAAATAGTTTGGTTGGCTTAAGGACTTGATACTGTTAATATTTTGAGCATTTATCAATACTCGACACCCACAACACTTAGCTAATGCTCAGAAGACAGGGAGCTAGTCTAGTTTCAGCTGCACAGAAGCTGTACAGTTTGTTTTCAGGCTTTACCCGTTTGAGAAGGTGCAGCTCAGGAAGCATGGTGGGAGCCATCAGTTCTACCGTCGTCTCATTGTACCACTTGGTCTCCTGAAACAGAAAATGGCGTCATTACATCAAACAAACAGAGTTTCACACTAGAACCGCATGAAGTTGAACTGTAAGATGTATTAACACATCACAGCTGATACTCATGATGCATATTGCTCACAAAGCAGTGAAACGGGGCTGACCTGGACTAAAGAATCAAACAAAAGCACCACTTTAAATCTTGTGAGAGATGTACTCATATCTTTCTTGAGAATCGGCTATAGAAATGTTAGTCAACCAAGACCAAAACAAACTTAGTAGACCATCACTCTAAGAGGGGGAAGCGGTATAATCTACCTACACATAACATTACTAACACGTTGTCACACAGAATAGCAGAATGCCAGAAACTCATCAAGGGGCAAAACCTCCCAAATGTTAATGGCCTCACTGCCTAACAGGTACAAAACAAAACGTGTATGAATGTTTGCCTCTGTCACACGTGATGTGACGTGATGATGACTGATGATGTTCACAGTGTCAAACTGAGCTTTCTGCTGCGAATTCAATTAGAGTGAGGAATGCTGTCAGAGGTGGTCCTCACTGTGGACGACAACCTCCCTCATTAACCTTCTTCCATCCTGGCCTGTAATGTCCTTGAGGCTATCCTGGGACATTTGTTGCATCTCTCTCTTACACATTGCCTGTCATCTCTCTTCTCTGTCATCAAAGACAAAAACATGCTCAATAAATCCTGTGCTGCTATTCACTTCCCTCTGCAAGATTTTTCTGGTTAATCCGGGACTTAAATTAGAAAACTTCCAGTCACAAGCTATCTTGCGTCAATAAAACTCTACCAGCTACAATTCCATTGGATGTCCACACCTCTAGTCTCAGTGTTTCCCATTTTCTATAAAGGTCACACATTCTGCTTTAACACTGAGCTACAATGGACTTCTGTTTACTGGAATATTTAAAGAAGAACTTGGAAAAACATAATTTCTATTTCAAATAACTACCTGCAAAATCAAGGCTCAAAGGTTTGAATCAAATCGAATTACTTCAAAATAACAAATCTACAACCAAAGCTGACACAACAGCTGTGCCTCACAGTGCTGCGGGAAAACTGGACCTCTAAAATAGCTACATCTATACAGAGGAGCAACAAAATCTCAGAGTGCAATTTAGAAATTTCTTCTCCTGTAATTCAGAATCTATTTATTGCATCTGTAAGGACACAACTACAGCATTGCAACAATTGCTTTCGAATGTACATGTTGGGAAAACTGGGGGAAACAACAGCCGAGTAAATATGGAACACGGTTATCTTATCTAAGCATCTAATTTCTTTCAAAAATAAAAACTTTGTAAAAATGGAAGTGAGCCATCAGGACCAGCTGCCAGTGTTTCTCTGCTTCCTGCTTTACATGGAAATTATCGTGACAGAGTGCGCATGATCCAAATGACATAACTGTGGCCAAAATGAATGGCCACACTGTAGTCTTGTGCAAAGTTGGTCACACAAATCCGGAAGTCGGAACCACTGTGGACTACACCACATTGTCTCCTCTTGGGAGGAACCAGAACTCCTTGTTTGTTTCAATGAAGTGTTTTTAGATTTCAAAATCTACAATTTTCTCAGCAATGCCAACCACTTATACCCAGGCAGCTAAACTGCAACATAATGCCATCAGTGTGATCTGGTCATTCAGTTGTCTGTTGCCATTTCAGACATTGTATTCTATGCATCAAAACTTTGACCTGATCTACAATTATGATGGTAAAACAGTTTTTATGGCAGGTTACTGTCAATGGGTTAAATCATGCAAAGCTACTGACTATCATTTTGTGTTATAAAAATATGTGAGTTTGTATCTGTATCAGTATGTATTTAGATTGAAAGAGAGTACAGCTTATACACAAAACTGTACCTTTTTTTGCATTCAATTGTTTTCTTCTGCTATTTAAACCACTGTTTCATATTCTGTAAATGCAGATACCAACAGAACAACTTATTGTTTTTTACCATACAGTATCTCACAAAAGTGAGTACACCCCTCTCATTTATGCAATGTTTTAATTATATCTTGTCATGAGACAACACTGAAGAAATGACACTTTGATACAATGTTAAGTAGTCACTGTAGAGCTTGGATAGCAAAGTAAATTTATTGTTACTTCAAAGTAACTCAAAATACAACAATGAATGTGTAAAATGCTGGCAACAAAAGTGAGTACACCCCAACTGTAAATGTCAAAATTGGACCCAAATGTCAATATTTTGTGTGGCCACCATTATTTTCCAGCACCGCCGTAACCCTTTTAGGCATGGAGTTCACCAGAGCTTCACAGGTCGCCGCTGGAATCCTCTTCCACTCTTCCATGATGACATCACGGAGCTGGTGGATGTTGGAGACCTTGCGCTCCTCCACCTGCCGTTTGAGGATGCCCCACAGATGTTCAATAGGGTTTAGGTCTGGGGACATGCTTGACCAGTCCATCACCTTCACCCTCAGCTTCTTTAGGAAGGCAGTGGTCGTCTTGGAGGTGTGTTTGGGGTCGTTATCGTGTTGGAATACTGCTCCGCGGCCCAGTTTACGGATGGAGGGGATCATGCTCTGCTTCAGTATTCCACAGTACATGTTGGCATTCATTGTTCCCTCAATGAACTGTAGCTCCCCAGTGCCAGCAGCACTCATACAGCCCCAGACCATGACGCTACCACCACCATGCTTGACTGTAGGCAAGACACACTTGTCTTTGTACTCTTCACCTGGTTGCCGCCACACACGCTGGACACCATCTGAACCAAATATGTTTATCTTGGTTTCATCAGACCACAGGACATGGTTCCAGTAACCCATATCCTTAGTCTGCTTGTCGTCAGCAAACCTTTTGCGAGCTTCCTTGTGCATCTTTTTTAGAAGAGGCTTTTTCCTGGGATGACAGCCATGCAGACCAATTGAATGCAGTGTGCGGGGTATGGTCTGAGCACTGACAGACTGACCCCCCACCCCTTCAACCTCTACAGCAATGCTGGCTGCACTCATACGCCTGTTCTCCAAAGCCAACCTCTGAATGTGACGCTGAGCGCGCGCACTCAACTTCTTTGGTCGACCATGGCGAGGCCTGTTTTGAATGGAACTTGTCTTCTTAAACCGCTGTATGGTCTTAGCCACCGTGCTGCAGCTCAGTTTCAGGGTGTTGGCAATCTTCTTATAGCCTAGGCCATCTTTATGTAGAGCAATAATTCTTTTTTTTAGATCCTCAGAGAGTTCTTTGCCATGAGGTGCCATGTTGAACTTCCTGTGACCAGTATGAGAGTGAAAATACCTAATTTAATACACCTGCTCCCCAATCACACCTGACACCTTGTTACACTAACTAGTCGCATTACACAGGGAGGAAAAATGCCTAATTGGTCCCAATTTTGGCTTAATTTTGAGATTTTCACTTGGGGTGTACTCACTTTTGTTGCCAGCATTTTACACATTCATTGTTGTATTTTGAGTTACTTTGAAGTAACAATAAATTTACTTTGCTATCCAAGCTCTACAGTGACTACTTAACATTGTATCAAAGTGTCATTTCTTCAGTGTTGTCCCATGACAAGATATAATTAAAACATTGCAGAAATGAGAGGGGTGTACTCACTTTTGTGAGATACTGTATATGTGTTATTATTTAATTTGAGGGATGGCCTTGGCTGAACGTTTTAGCATCTTGCACATATTACACCTCAGTGTCTGAACTGTGAGTTCGAGGAAGCGGTCCAGCTTACAGCAGTAGTGCTGACGTAATGGAAAGCTAGTTTGTTGAACAGGCGTGTTTTATCTTGTGCTTCATAATGTCCAAAAACCAGCACATAGGCTACTGAACATTACAGTTCGCGTGTTCACAAACGTGTGTGGTTGCGTGTTCACAAACGTGTGTGGTTGCGTGTAAAACAGCTTGTCAAGAGGAAGTACAGCAATGGACAATTTTAAAAATACGTGTGACAGAGATAGAAATTGAGGGGGAGAGAGGGAGGAAGTGCATGCTAGCAGACAGAAAAACTGTACAAATTGTTCTTTGAATTTTGGTACATGTCACATCAAACAGTTTGAACAGCACAGAACAAAGAAAGACACGCCAGCCTGTAATTTTGAATGTTGTGTGACATCCATGTTCAGTCATGGTGAAGCAGTAATGGAGCCTTTAGGTAGGAATAACCACTAATCAATTCTCAAATATTTTAGAGTCAAACAAAAAATCCTCGACACTAAAGCAGGGTTGGATAAGTGCCTTGCTAAAGGGAAGGGAAGTTTATAAGCAGTTTTGTGGCTACCTGTGTCACCCTGACTCGCCTGATGAACTTACATTGTATGTGACCTCTAAGAGGGCGTAGCAGGGTTTCAGGGAGTCCACGTCCACGGGGACCAGCAGGCGTGGCTCTGCAGCCAGCACGGCCAGGTGACGCAGGGCCTGCAGGTGGTAGCTGCAGCAACAAGAGCAAATCCACAACACAGCTTTTGATTACAGCAGATAAATAACAATGTACACAGTCATGCTTGCAGACAATAACATCCATGTTTGTTTAGGACAATGTACAGCATGCACATTTATGAGCAGCAAGCAAGCAGTAATTGCAAATGATTTGAGGGGGTTGCTTTAACTTGCATGGTGCAGGAGCGAGCAAGATTTAATACTTGAAGATTCAGTTAGTTGTCCATCACTAATCAAAGGTTAAAAAAACACAAAAAACGTACGGTAATTCATCTGTATTCACTATTTTTCCATGGTATAGGTATAATTATAGGTAAAGGTGTGTGTGTGTTTGTTTGTGTGTGTGTGTGTGTGTGTGTGTGTGTGTCCGTGTGCTGGTCTCACCGGTTGTCCGTACTGTGAGCAGGAAAGTGTGGATACAAGGCACACAGCAGAGCAGCAATGGCTGAATTGGATGTGCTCAGGGTGTACCTAAGAGAATCAGACACATTCAAACATTATACATACTGGAAATATATTCACATATCATTAAACTCTCACGACAAACAACAGCAAAGTGTGCACCAAGATCACCCATTTGTTGTAATGGTCGACAACTATCACTCAGGTATGTTGCGCCAGGAGAATAAAAACAACAAAACAGTGTTCCTTGATCACAATAAATGCAGGAATTTCACCCTGCACTTGCAACAGACAACAAAGCACAAATTCAGTATTGCACAAGTTTTGAAGACACAATCCTCCAAATAAAACACTTTTATTGTAATCCCCCTACTCTGTGTTGTAATCTAGTTAACGTCATCACGCGCCACATCAGAGCCTCTTAAACATAATAGTTGCCAGTTAAGTGTGTGCTTTGACTAATGGAGTCATTATAATAAAGTTGGGTCATACAATAAAGGCTGTTCGTACATGGAAGGTTACCTGAGAGCCTTTATTAACTGTCAACTGAGGTAAAGAATGTTTCTTTTCATTTCAATTGCTGCTCGGAGCGTGATTTGCATGTTTAAAGGCCTCAGTCACACTGAACATTACATTCTTTTCCTGCAGGTTTACAATTCAAACAAGCTGAAATATAGAGAGTTGGAGTGTGATATGGTCTAAAACAACCAAAATCTAAAAGATTTATCATGAAAATGTAGATTAAAACTAGATAAAACCTAATTCTAAAAGGGTTTCTGGCAATGGAGCACATTAGCAAAGGGGATATGACACCACTGACAGACAACTAAATTAAAATTTTGTTACCTTCATTCAAATTATGGATTTCAACCCTAAAAAGTTATATATTATACAAGTCCCTTTAAATACTTACTGTATAAATAAAGCACCTCAGTCAAACTGTGAGGCATCTATTATGGATTTCCCTTGACAATGACATGAAATCTGCAATTTTACAACTTTCAAACTGCCTTACAGCAACAATAGGAACTGAAATTTCCTGCTTTAAGGGTGAGGACAACTGGTGCTACAATAACAGTACAATTGAGCCGTTAAAAGGTGGATAGCTAGCCAACAAACAGTTCTTCTGAGTCACTTTCTTTTTATGCTGGGCTCGACATTTTCAACTTCTGATGAGTGGGCTTCCAGTATGTGCACAGAAAAAAAATCTCTCATTGTTTCCGACTGCCCATGTAGATGTGTGAAGTCATACTTTATTAGTCCCTGTGGGGAAATTTGTCCTCTAAATTTGACCCACTATTTTAAGAGCAGTGGGAAGCGTCCAGGGACCAACTCCAGTTCTGAGGTCCAGTGTTTTGGGCAATGAAGAAGTATTTTTAATACCTAATGTGTTTGGTTTGGGTTGAAACCAGAGCACTCACAGGCAACAGATGTGAACATGGGAAGGGCATACAAAACCCCTGTCTGGCTTTGGTATAAGCTGATATATATAAAGGTATGGTATGCTATCATTAGTCCGGACACCATAAGTGACTCTGGCTTGAAAAAAACTTGGCTTTCACTTCAGTTTCTAGGTAAAAAAAAAAAAAAAAGAAAAAAAGAAGAAGAAACGGGGAAGAGAAACTAACTGAGCAAACAGAAAGAGACGAGAGAAGGAGGGGGAAAAAAACAGAAAACCACATGACAGATAATGAGGAAAAACAGAGGTGAGGAAATGAATGAAAAAGAATGAATGACAGTGATGTAGCGATAACGATAAAATGCATGGAAAGCAAATGTAAATAGAAAATTTCAGTGCAAACAGGTGAGAGACTGACTGACTGACAGATGAGCAGTGAAAGAGAATGAAGGAAATTCAACAATGACAGGGCCTCGGTCTGCTCACCAGCGTGAACTTTAACCTCTGCAGACACATTCATGGTAATACACTCTGCGGTGCATGACATTCAAACACAGTCCCTGCAGCTGCCTGGGCTTTCATCTGGCAGGTCAAAAATAAAACATGATCGGAATAAAATCAAAAGGTTCGTCTGATTACGGTTGTAGGTGGAGAAACATTTGCAACATGTAATGAGAGAGTGGGAGCCGTTGTTTCTCTTGAAAATACACAGGCCAAGGTCAGTGGTTGGCGGAACCTGGTTTGGGTGTGTGTGTATAAATATCATTCATTATGCATAAGACAGCACTCAAAACACACTTGTGCGTATTTGTGTTGCAAACCCACAAAGAGTGCGTGTACGTGGCGTACCTGGACTTTCCCAGAAACAAAAAAAACAAATCCGGTGAGTGTGTTTGTGTCTGTGTGAAATTTGAGTCTTATTGGCAAAAGCCAACTCAGGTGCCAAACAGTATGAGTATGTATCTTTAATTTAAAACTGATGTCGTTGGAAAAAGAAAAAAAGATTTATAAAGTCTGGTACTGTGTGTGTGTGTGTGTGTGTGTGTGTGTGTGTGTGTGTGTGTGTGTGTGTGTGTGTGAGTGTGTGTGTGTGTGTGTGTGTGTGTCTCACCTGCCCCCTCCCAAGAACAGCAGGCCCAGTGCCATGTGATGAGCCATGTGAAAGCCGTAGTTCATCTCGCCGCCAGTTCTCTTATGGAAGAAGCGGCAGAGCTGCAAGACCTTCAAGTTTCCAGTACCGGACATCACCATGGACATCGCCAGCAGAATCATTGACAGACCGGTCTGCAGGTTGTAATAACCCATCTGCTGTTTTAACCAAAAACATATATTGACAGGCAGAAAGAGAGAGCAAAGGGGAAGTGTAAGAAATCATCATCTTAAGTAACAATCTTAAGAGGCTATTCTTAAAATTGATCAGAGATTGGATTTAAGCAAAAGACTTTTACAAACACCTACAACAGCAGCTGTACCGGCGAAGGACATTATCTTCATGAACGTCCTTGCAAACTCGTAGAGGCAGTCAAAGGCATCAGAGTTGGCAGAGCCGGCAAAGCGTAAGCCCAATGCCAAACAGGCGCCGGCTGTAATGTAGTCTTGGGCTTGACTGAGGAAAAAATAAAACGTGATCATGATCAGTCACAGTAGTGGGACACTGCATAATAATCACAACCACAACGATAGATGAATTCCCCTGAAGTGGTAAAATATTTAAGGTTTGATGCAGAATTTATATGATAACAGTTAAATGTTTTTGTTTTTTGTTTTTTTTCGGGGGGGGGGGGGGGGGGGGGGGGTGTTAAATACTCACGCCATCGTCTCCATGTTGATGTCTTCTGAAGGATCAAAATTTCCCCTCATGATCTGGAAACAAATCAAATATAGTTTTAATGAACAGTATTATGTGTCTGGGTGCTTGAGAATTTCTAACATTTAAATGGGCAGAAAATTCTCCCAACTAAATTTGCACATTGTGTTGTAGTTGTGTACTGCAATAACCTGTCAAAGATCGACCTGTGACGGCAACTTTTTTTGTTGGACGATATATTGTCCCAGAAATAGTTGTGATAAACAATATTATTATCATTGCAAGCCACTGGTATGATAATATAGGTATGATAACATAATAGCAAAATAATGCTAAGGAACTTTTAAGTGTTGAAAATATTCAGACATCAGAGTGGGATGTGAAAAGGATATTACAATGAATGAATAAAATAAAACCACAAGACCAAAAAAATAAATAAAATGGAATACAATCTGCCTGTTAACAAAAATGCTCTTCAATAAATAGAGATTAGAGTATATAGAATCATCATTTATTTAGTTATTATAATTGTAGGGAAAACCTGCAGTTTATTCTGGCATCATGTTGGCTAAAATGGTGGTGACAGTCTTAAGTAAACAATCATGCATGTGAACACAAAGGGCAATATCATATGCTATATGGACACAACCTCAATAATTGTTGTGGAGCTTGACAAGACAACATTTTTATTATTGTCACTGGTGACAGCTGATGCTCTTTTCTTTGTATATCCAGGGAGGTCATTTTTTTTCTCAAGCTAACTATACAGTCCCTGTGTGTATGTGCTTCAGGAAATAGCTACTAGACAGAGACTGTGTACAACAACAAATGGAAAAGCTTTGATGAACTGGATTTAAATGACAAAGTTAAACCTGCTCCCTCCCAAAGAAATTAACTTTCAAAGCTGGGATATTTTTTGCAAGTCACAGTGACTTGATGCCAGGTCTGCTGCTTCACAGCTACAAATATGTCAGCTCAGTAATGCCCTGTGTGTGTATATATGTGTATTTTCTCACCTGGGGTATGTTACTCTTGACCCACTCAGTATTTGGGAGGATTTCATCCCACATGATGATACACCGAGCAAGAGTCTGAGAGGGTAAAGACGCAAGAAGGAGGAGAAAAACAAGAGATATGTATACCAGATTATGGAAAGGTGGGAGGAATGGCCACACACACACACACACACACACACACACTTAGTGCCACACTAACCCTCAGCAGCAGAAACTCTGGCTTGATGAAATCCAGCAGGAACCAAGTGTCTGGAGGTTTCAGCCAATCAGCAATCGACCTAGTGGACAGAACCAGGAAGACAAGGAGGTGTTAATGCCATCCTTCAACACCCTCTCAGCCAATAGACAGACAGCATCAGATGAGCCTCAGAGAAGACAGGAACCTCTTGACCAATAGCAGAAAGCTAAATGATGGACAAGTCTTGTTCTTTTGTAGCATAATGTGACATCTGGACTCACTGAGGTATGAGATATTTCATCAGGCAGGTTAGGATGTTCTGCTCGATGTTCTCATAGTCAAGAAATGGATGAAAAGTTTTAAACAAAAAGTACACTTTGGCCTTTATAATAAAGCATCAGGGTTGACACAGGGATGGTGGATGATTCTGTATCTGTCATAGAGTTTGCTATTCATAAATGTACAATACTAGCTCTAATTGCACCACTCGAGTCTGCTGAACTAAAGGTGTGGAGCACAAAGAAATAAAGCAAAATTCTTTTCCTAACATACTTTTGGTTAGTGGGCTTATAAAGTAAAATTGGCAGTTGCAGCAAGTAAATAAATTAAATAATGCCTCACAAGTGAGTCATGAAGTAGACCACTGCACAAAGATGATGCATCTCCAGGTGGTCCAATTAAATAGCATGTGTAAAGTACAAGGAGTAATGATATTTTAAATTCATCAAACTCGTGATATAAGTTCTATGTTTGGTGCATATAAAAAGATGGATGGATCTATCAGTTGTTTGTCTTTTCTCACCTGTTGTTGGTCTTGAGGTAGATCATGGCGAGGGCTAGTGTGGCCCCAGGACACGTCACGTCTACATTTATTGTGTCACCTTCCTGGAGCGACCATTGATAATGTTTAGAGAAAGTAAAATAACAGGTTAACTACCCAGCCATCAGTTTATTGTTGTTAACATATCTAATTTCAGAAATTGTGAATCCTAGCTAGGTCAGTGTCGCAATCAACTTTATCTGAAGGGTGTCCAACCACTTGCCTACTACTGTCATAATTATGTAATGAAAACTGAATGTGAAAGGAGTTTTATAACTAGATAATGTGTACGATGGTTTAATAATGAAATTCTCTGGACTGAATATGTTTCAGAATTATAGCATCTCAAATAAATCTTTATTTGGTAATGTTTGTTTGTGTTATTGTAGTTCAAGAATCAAGGATTTGTCGGTCTACCTTGATTTGGTAGCTGGGGGACTTGTGTCTCTCCCTATTGGCTCCGGCCTGAGCTCTGCGATGGCCCCCGACCATGTACTGATACAGCTGCTCAGGGACATTCAGGTCCGTCATCCCTATCAGGTTACTGCCGTGCTGCAAGGAGAGAGACGGAAGGGAGGGTGGGAACATGAAATAGGATGGGAAAGGAGAAAATAATGAGACAAAAGAGAAGTGGAGAGTGGTGGAGAGGAGGGAATAAAGGTGCAAGTGTTCAGAAATTAGTTGAGTCAGGAGAGATGGGACAGACGGAGAAAGTAAAATCATTTAAGTTGTGAGAAAAGCAGATGATTTTTAACTTGTGTAAAAACTAAAGTTGTTCCTCTTTCTGAGTGGGCATGAACACACATTCTCATGAAATGTATGACAACAGCTTTCCATGAGCTTTCTCCACCCCACCTGTAACTTCCAGCATGTTGAAACAACATTATGATGTATTCACAAATGTTTATTCAACCAGAAGTGTTTTTACACGTGACTTACCCCCAGACAGACCATGCCCAGAGCCAGTCCAGCAGCTAATGAATAGGACTCTCTGTCTGTGCAGTACTCCATCTCTGGACCAGGAGGCCGACCTGAAACATACACAGGGAAACCCAAAAACAGAATCACGCCATCTACCTATGACAGGATAATGTAAAGGTGGTTAGTTTCTCAATTAATCGATTGCTTTCTCTCCAAAAGTAAAAAATGCTTGTTATACGATATAAATCCCAAAACCCCTTGGTTTGAATTCAATGGTCTTATTTTTTCTTGTCCTGTCTTGTCTTCATACTCAGTTTACTATAATAATATGAGAAACAAAAACATCAGCCAATGCATTTCCTGTGAATCAACAAATGAATTGATTGACTGATTGTTTCATCTCTATTTAAGTTGATGCATTTTAACAGCATTATTCTGCACCTGTGACTGAAAAATGTGTAAAATGTGGACCCTTAGTTAAAAAGAGCATATGATTTAAATGAGCACCAGTCTCTTTGTCTGAAAAGTGAAGCCAATGCAAAAGTGCCTTAAACTTGCATTCTTTCTAAAGGCCAGGAGAGGGCAACTCAGCTGGTTGCAAAAAGAAGTCTGATTATATAGAAGTCTATTAGAAAATGCCTTTGGCCAAAACAGGGTCATGGGAAAGGCCTGTGAGGCCTAACAGTAGTGCACAAACCAATGGGTGACGTCACCTTGTCTACGTCCACCTCTATTATTTTAAAACTAGTTAATCTCTGTTTTTTGCACACACACACACCCCCCCACACACACACACCTATCTCAGACAGCAAGACTTCAGCATTGTGTCTGTGTCCTGTTCCCTGGTACACCAGCCCAATGCCAATTACAGCAGCAACCTGCAGAACAGACGGAGGGAAAATTGAATGCTTATCACTGTGTGCGTGTGTAACAATTGCACAATCTTGTAAATATTTTTGTTTATTAAGATCTGCAAACTGTCAAAAACATACAAAAAGCCGTGAAATTACTCATATACTGACTCAGTCATATATAATTACTTACAATAAAGGAAATGTCACAGTCTACAGTAAATATTGTGTGCATGCTCACTCTTACCTGAACATTGTGTGGCACGTCCAGCTCAGTGGACGTTGGTGGAAGAAGTGCAGGAATGTGTATACTAAGGAGGCGAGTAATTGACATGTCCATGGTGCCTAGCTTGGCTGAAGACACGCCCAGCAGGAGCCCAATACTGGTCATCTCATGGCCCTGACAGAGCAACAGGGAAAGGAGTTTGGTCAATTTTACAAGGGACGACTAATCTATAAGATATTTATAGCATTTTAGCACATTTTTTACACTCTAGACAGTGAGTGAACACTTCAAAAGCTGAGCTCTGAGGGACTTTTTCTACAAATAAATTGATGTCTTCAAGAAATGGTCAATATAAGTAAAATGCATAGAGCGAGTTACATCAGACCATGCAGTGTGATGTGTGTCCCTGTGCACTAAATACCTGCTACAGAAATAATTACTTTCAGTGTAATCAACTCTGACTGTGACTCTTGTATCTGAGAAGTCCAACCGGCTTCGACACCAGCTCAGCATGACTGGCAGTTCTCATTAGACCCCTGTGGATCATCTGTGTGTGTTTAGCAATCACAAAGGCATACCACATTCTGCCAAAATGTTGTAACAACAACAGTCTGAAATAGACAACCTAGAAATTACAAATTTGAAGTAAATACTGGACATTTCTGTTCAGTATTAAAAATAAGAGATTTAGTCATCAACCACTGAATTCACTGAACGGACTGATAAATTGTTCATTAAACAAGTTTTGAATAAACTACTCCTGACTGCTCTTTTTGCTGAGAACATGTATGACTACTAATTTCAAAGAAGACAGTCAGAGATCAGTCACTCTATTTGACAAACAAGCATTTTAACTGATTAAATACTGCCAATGAGCAAATAACCAGTCAGTCAGCAAAGTTTAATCCACATATTCTTCTATAAAAATCGACAATTCATTATAATATGAAAATATTCAGGAAAATAAAAAAATAACTTAATGTCAACCTTTCTAATCAGTTTCATTTCTCTGGTGGAGTTACAGAAAATAGATTTCAGATACAAGTGAAATGTTACCATTTTGTTTTGTTTTGTACAGCTGAATAAAACATTTGATTTGAATGAACAGCCACATTCAGATGACTCAAATAGGGGTTTAGTCAGTGTCATTTACTTTTTGTCTTTGCAAAAGGCTGCAGCAACAAGGCAAAGACACCGGGATGCTTAAAACCGGAGGAACACACACACATACACACACATACATACACACACACCTCCACCTTGTCTCTGAAGCCACAAGCATACATAATTCTAATGAACTGATCCAAGGTATGATAGTTTCTATTCTCTCTGTGACAGAGAATTACTCTGACAAGAAACCACCAGCTACAAACACGCTTCACTGTCAGCCACGTTTACTGGTTTCATTCAGACTGAAGGCTGTTACACACACCTGTCTGTTATATTTTACTGTGCAGCTCTGCAGTGTTTCATGCTGATTTTAGTCGGACAATAAATTAGTGTTTGCAACTTCTGCAAAAGGTTATTATGACCAAAAAATGATCTAAAACATCAAACACAGACTTTATGGACAAAAATATAAAACGCGCTGAGCATCATAATGCAATGACAAAGATGCATTTAAAACTGGAACATAGAGCATTAAGAACCAGATTTAAGCTTTTTGAATGGATCTGGATTAGCATATTACTATTTTATGTAAAGCTTTTCAGGAAGTGGACCTTACATGCCACCTTGCATGTCTTTTACAAGTGAAGCTCATAGCTCAAAGTCACATCCTGAATCAATATGGGAACTGAAAACGAATCAATTTTGAGTAAGTACAGACACTTTCTCTGTGGATTAGGTACAATGTTTCCCGTTCATCTTTAACCACATCTTTACACTTACTTTTTAAGTGAGCAAAAATAAGATTTGCCTTGCGGCATCCTGTTGTTTTTCTCACTTGAAAGTGGGAAGGACTCGTCTCGCTTCAAAGTTCTCAGAGGGCAGAGTTTCACTTTGACTGGCTGCCTGGCTCTGATGCGACTATACATCTCTCATTTACAGTCATCTAGAGAAGCATGTGTGTGTGTGTGTGTGTGGGGGGGGGGGGGGGGGGGGGTTATGTGCGTATGTGTAAGTTAATGAGAGCAAATGGGTGTACCTTTGTATAAACTATATTTAAGGTCATATTTGTTTTCCTTTCTTGCAATACTTTGTGGTTATTGTGTGTATTGTGTGTATATGTGTTTGTACCACTGTGAAAAAAAACAATAATTTAGAGCACAGTCTCCTGTAAACTGAGCATGATGAAGGAAAGTACTCATTAAACACATACATTTCAAGGGTTTTTTCAAAAAATGTTTGTTTTGATTGTACTTTGAAACTCAAGGTGTAAAATAAATATTGACATCATTTCCGCACATGCACATCTTTGCATACGTCTCTGTCTATGTGTGTGTGTGTGTATGTGTGTGTACCTTGGTGAGGTAGTCATGTATGTTGAGCGTGGCCAGTTTGGTGAGGTGTCCATTGAGGCCCAGGGCCATGAGAAAGCCTGCATACTCATTAGCCAGCTCAGGGCTCTTTGGCTTGTTATAGGCTATCCAGGCTGAGTCCACCTTAACAAACAAAAAGAAAGTCAAATTTATTTGCACAAGAAAAAGGAGGGTTTGTTTGCTGCAGAAAAGTGAGGGAGTTTACAGTGCAAACAATGCAACTGGGACAAGAGTTTTAATGTCTTTTCAAGGGATGACAAATGACTGAAACACATTTTCTTGAATATTAGTGGAAATTTCAGCCTGTGGACGTAAAGACACGTACTGGCAAAAAATGTGTTGAACCCAATTTGAATTATTTGAACACAGAAATTTAAACAGTAATCCAGCAGGGCTGTTACATAGTGAATAATCAACTGCAGGTGTGGAACAGAAAATACAATCCGAGCTTTCAGACTGACCTGTGAAGCAGGGGCTATTTTGAGTCCAGCAGCTACTCCATTATGGAAGCTGGGCCAGCTTGTCATGTTGGGAGGAACATCGATGTTCCCGCTGTTCAGATCGACCATTGTGTTCCTGGGAGGGGCTCGACCTGGGGTGGAAAAACAGAATAAGAACAGAAATAAATACAAAAATCCTGACTCTACACAGAACATAAACGTGGAGAATGCCTGTGTAACTGTCCAGCTGGGCAGCCACAACTTTCCCTTACCTGTCTGTCAATGATTTTGTACATTCTAATTTCCTCTAGAGCAACAAAATACATTAATTTATACTCGTATAAAGTTATCAATTACCTTAGATTGACCTGAGGTGCCCAAAGGATTTATTCCAGATTATCATTTCCCGCCTGACACAAACTTTTAAAAATGTCCCAATAATCCAAATTTTAAGGTCACAATTTGATTTAATTTTAAATTTAGTATCCTGATTGTACAGATCAATGGGTCATCAGTTTTATGCCCTGACAACTGTTATTCAAAGTGATATGACTAAAGTCATATGGTCAAATTTTTTTATTTTGCAGATTGTGCTTTTGATTTTGATATTACCTGTCAGGTTGAGTTTTGGGACAGGTAAAGGTTCGGTGGGTACAGGGTGATAAGAGAAGAGGGTAAAGAGGCCTCGGCCAACTGGAAGAGCCATGGTCCTCTGACACAACTGTAGGAGTCTGGGGAAGACAGGGACAAAATGAGAGCAGGGAATCAAAACTAAGGAAACCTAAAAAAAATGTGCACAATCACTGAAAAAGGAAAAAAAGTCAATGAAAGAATATTTTTGAGAAAGAGAGAATGATCTAAAACGGTACAAGAGAGCGACAAAAATATCAAGGAAATGAATGGGGAAAAAAGGCACCAGTAGACAAAACAATATCCTGTTTATGTTCAAGTCCTTTGAAATCTCAGTGTGGCTGTCTATGTGCAGCTGTGCTCTAAAGCCACAGGCATTCAGGACACGCATGCAAACAGCATACTCACTTGTTTTCTTTCTCTTCTATGTACTCGTGATCAGAAACCTCTGGTAACTGCACAACACTGACCCGGACCGGCCTGGAGCTCTGCAAGAGTCTCCTGACCTCCTGGACCCTCAGATCCTGACTCCAGATCAGTCCGGTGACCTGGAGAGATCAAATGTTCACTGACGATCTCTTGTATTTATATCAACAAGCCTTTCTCAGATATTTGATCAAGTAAGAAAATATTATCCTTCGAGGGAAGCCACACCAACAATGCAATGATAATGTTTATTGCACGTTACCTCTTGAATAATATCAGCCATCCCATCTTCCTCCTCATCTGCCTCTGTGGTCGCAGGTGGCTCCAAGGAGAGACCTGAACCAACAGACTGGAGATACACACACGGATATACTGTTATTTATTTAATTATAAGAGTGAGAAGAGGTCCTATAGCCTGGTGTAGTTTTGGAGAAAATGTTAAAGTTGTAGTCAATGTTACATTATGAACATATAATTGAATTTGCCATTAAATAAAAGTTGCTAAAAATGTTTGTGTAGGCAGTCAATTTTAATTCTTAAAAGAAAGAAAATTGGAATCGGTCAAGAGAATTGCAGTCAGTGCATCTCTAGTTACCATTACACTTACAGGTCATCAGTCATCAATTTAAGCTTTTTTTTTATGTTTAATTTTGCAGGTAGTGACTGATGTAGTTATCAAGGGAGTAAACTTCCTGTAGCAATGTTTAAAACCACAGCTACTGCTAGCCCTAGTACAAGATCAGTACACACTGTGTTTAACCCTGATCCAACATTTGATTAAAAAAAAAAAAAGCTGTAGATGTTCGCTTATTTCATACACTCACAGCTTTGCTCTTGGCCAGGGTCATCTTGTGGGCTTGTTTCGTCAGATCCTGTCGCCCAATCAGCAGACAGACCTCCTCCGACCAATCAGAACACGGCTGCTCCCGGCAGCGGTAGATGGCCTCTCTGATGGGCAGAGCCACACCAAAGGGGACCGACTCTAGGTCTTTCAGGGTGAAACCTAAACCAGTGAAAGGATAAGGGTGAATGTAATATCCCTGGTTAAACAAGAAACCTCATCATTTAGCGGCTGCTTTCTCAATTTAACCTCAAAACAAATGTGTCATTACAGCCAGTCCTGCTTCATAAGCTCCTCCAAATGCAAATATTATCCTACATTTGGTCACACCTGTTGTTTAATGGTGTTTTATGTTTTATTGGTGGTAGTCCATATGTGATGCTAATCAGTAGATGTGGCCCAACAGTATCATACCAATTCAACAAAACTTTTCAATGTGTACTTCCTAAATGACAAGTTATTAACAGTTTCCAACTTTACAAACTCTCCAGACATGTGATCAGGCCCTGAGAGAGCAAGTACACAGACTGGTTTCACTGGTCAGGTGTGAATGTGAAACTTTGCATGACTGTAAACTGTAAACTAGTGCAGAGCTGAAAAAGAGACACACCTCTTTCTATCTATCGAGAAGTGAAGTCCCCGCACCCCCCACCCCTTCCAGTGTCCCACATGGGAAAACTCACAAGCATACGATTCAAAAGATAATTTTGCAAGTAAAGAAAGTAGGTAGTCCATATTTTAGGCAAAGTAAGGTCACATGGTTGTCCGCTCCTGTTTTTCTTACCTTCTGAGGTGAGCCAGACCACCAGCTGCTCCGCCAGACTCTCACTGGAAAGATTTGCCTTCACACTGCTCTGTCTACAATAACACACATAAATGTTAGTTATAACAACAAATTACTCACCTACTTTATAATAGAAATAATAATTAAATCAAATCAAAAAAATACTTATTTATAACTTAAATGAATAAAAAATATTTCAACATTAAATTACAAATTTAACTTTACTTCCTCAAGAATAAAAATATTTTTGTAGATTTTAAGGGTATCCTGTTAAGTGTCTCATGTACGAGTACTATGGAGCAGTCTCATGCACAAGCAAGAAGACGTACAGCACTATTCACATCCCTGCCAATGGTTTCACACTAATACACTGATCTACAGGTGGCAGTAATGCATCACTGAAAGCAATGAATGAGAAGGCTGCTAGCTTGTAAACAAGGGTGTTAACAGTACATGTCTTAAAATGTTTTGCAAATGTTTGGAAAGAAAAAAATACACTTGGCTTGTTTATAAGGCCTCAAAGACTTAAACAAGTTTGTTTGCAAGGAAACTCCACTTCGCACCTTAGAAATGCATTATTCAATGTTTACATGCCTTTTAATCTTATAGTTGTATACTTTGTACAGTATACAGATGTAAATGAACCCAAGTTTAAAAAACATGTTATCAGACGTAACAAATCCTCTTATTGTACTTGCAATGAAAACTATAATCAAAAGCTCATTCTCTCATTGCTGTGAGCTAAATTACCTTCTGTAGTGCAGTTCACTCACACAGGACTTCTGGCCTGAGAAAGGAGAGGATGAGAGAGGGAGATAGCAGAAGAAAGAGGTCAAAGGGTTCATTCATTTGTTCTCCCATTTGCTAATCACAACCCCTGAAGGAAACTGTGCAAACCTCAACTGTGTCAAAGCATTTTCAAACCCTCACTGATTGGTTGCTCAAATGTGTCACTAAAAAGAATGGACGCTCAAATTAAGGGTTAAATGAAGGTGACATTTTTTGTTGATGCGTGGAGGACCGCATTCATGTGGTGATGACATCTGTTTGGTTTTGCTTTGTTGCAGCAAAATGCCAACATAGAGCTGAAAAAAAGCAGTCACTCTGGATTCTTTCACACTGCCCACAAAGTCAATGAGCAATTCTGTGTCAGTGGAAAAGGGACTGATCAAATTCCTGCAGCGACTGTTGTCACCTCCACACTGTATTAGGTTTCGAAGCAAAAACAAATGGAGGAAATTAGGTCACACACATACATGCGTCACCACAATCCACTTTTCTTTTTGTGCTACTGGACCCTGAAGCAGGGAACTATGGGACTGGCAGGTAATCAGGGCTGGTTGTCAATAAATGTTCGCATGCACAAACACACAAAAACACAAAGGGTTCACACAGAAACACACAGAGTCCCAGGATGCAATCAAAAAACACACATACACAAAACTGCAGTGAGCTTGGCCAGGTACTTTGATACATCTGTCGAAGTAGCATTTTCATCTCCAATGATGTAGAGAGCGTAACTCTGAGAGAAGAGAAACAGAAACAAGAGAAAGACAAAAGTAAACACTTAAAAGCAAAACGAAAAATTGACATGATTTAAAAAAAGAAAACCTTAACATAAGAGTTGCATCAATATGTTTTTTTGTGACTACAATGGAATTTCCAGTAATTGATGTTCACATTTTTATAGAAATAAAATTTCAAAAGTGGCCTCCCAGTTGAAGCCTCTGTGTGAACTTTGAGTACCTCGTGTATTCAATGATACAGAAAAAAATTACTAAAAGAAGATCTTTTAACATTTAAACTGATAAGCAGAAACTAAATGTCGGGCAGAGTGAGACTAAAGATCCCGCCAGGTCGGGAAGAAAAATATATTTTACCCAGGAGACATTTTAAATTATATAGAGTTGAACCAGAGGGCTCATTAACCATTTCACCACTATAATAACATTACTCTTCCTACTGCAGATCCCAGTAGACATTACATTCGTCACAATATGGACCAGCATAGTGTCATTAAGAGAAGCCGTACGAGGCTGAAAATAAAAGGTTAAACGACTAAAGAAAGCCTGTGCATATAGCACATGTTCCCATACTGCACATGCATACACAGAAATGAGTAAACGGGACTAAAACATAAAAGTCCTGCTGCTTGTATCCAGGTCAAGCTGTCTAGTACAGTCTTCAAGAACACAGAGCAGCAGCAGGTTGTTAGATTAGAAATGGCAATGTGCACCATCTACAGAGACTAAATCTTTGGATCTAAATATTTAAGTTGAATTTAGGTGTTATGGTTATCTTTTACAATGCTGATGTTTATGTTGGAATAGGCAACAGCGGCCAATTCACAAAGATATTTTGGACTGTCTGTAGTGTTAGTAAGTTGTTTTATTTGTCCACTTCCTCATTTCTGTAAGTGAGTTTCATCAAGGTCAATTCAAGCCTTGTTTTATGACCTTCAAATTGTGTGTTATAATAACTGGTTCCAGACTTGTCATTCATAGCCCAGTATTTCTTATCTTTTTCTGCAATTCAAATGGAATAATTCAAGTAAAACTAAGTGGCAAGTGATCTGATTATCACGCTAGACCCATTAGAAAGGACGTCTACATGACTGAACCTATATTCTCAATTTAAGACAGGGAAAGTTGCATTTATTGATTCTTGATTCTTATTGAAGTACTTTTATGCCGGTTATGATAATATGATGTGTATTTAGAACCTTTTCACATTCTGATCTGTATTATATATCTCTAATGTACGTCAACGATTTTGGGTTGTTTTTTTAATCTAGTCTCTCGGCCGTCATCACCTCCGTCATCCTCAAGACAAAGAATGGCAGGTGGAGACTTGTTTTCAAGTGCCCTTCTTCCTTGATAAGACAAGGTTGAATCCATCAGCACCACACACACGTGCATGTACGCATGTCCAGGCATGATTACTCTTTATGTTCAGAAAAAGAATCACCGACATGCTACACAAATTAATTATCTGACTGCGTCTCAATCAAAGCTGAACTCTATAACCTCCCAGTCTCTCTCAAACACAGACAGACTCATCAGAAAACCTGGGAGCAGGCAGAAATGAGGTTTAAAACGGCAGACAGAAAGCTAAATATAAAACATGCAGACATCGCCACTGCACTTTTAACACTGTATTATGAACAAATCAAATCTGCTCTTATACTTCACCTTGCAATTACAGATGCAATTATTCATCCATTGACATGTTATAAAACAAGAAAATATTGATATTGTGAGGTACAATTTACTGGTTTCAACCCTTTCAAACCTTTTTTTGCTTGTCCTCCCACTAGTTTGTGCACTTAATTTCTGTCTGCCTCTGCTGTTCAGTATTAATGATTTCTCTTTGGAATGTCAGGCCACTCTGTTCTGTTTAAATTTGAATTTTCCTCTGATTAACTACATTAGTTTCATTATGATTGCTCAAATATATAGGATATAAATAAAGCTTTGGTCGTACCAGAACCAGCAGCCTGGTCCTCTGACAGATGCCGGGCAGGTAGGGGAAAGGCGGGACCTCCTCCCCTCTCAGACAGCTACTGAGCCAGCTGAGCACGCAGGGAGGCTCTTCTCTTGGGAAGGACAGACGCTGCATCTGACCAATCAGAGCTGGGAGAGACAAGTGAGGAGGAGGAGGAGGAGGAGAGAATGAGATAAATTACATCATGCAAAAACATTTCCTTCACTTGCTTTCAAAAAAATGCACGCACTAGCCAGATGAAGATCTTTACAACATTCACAGTGGAAATAAGCAGATTGACTGTGGGGATTTTTCTTGCAAAATCAAAAATAAATGTATAAATGAGGTGCTTGACTGCATAACTTTTTTTTATTGAGATAGCCTATTTACACCTGATGTGTGTGGGGCCACTGTGACATGATTATAGGGCTTCTAAACTTTATTCATGTCATCTGATTATAACACACGGGGCTGCATATTCATTTAAAGTTTCAGCCAAATATCAATTTAGACTAGTGCCATTTCAAAAGTCGCAAGAGCTGCAGTATTTTTTTTAAATGCAATTTGTGAAAATATCTTTGTTTGGTACAGATTTGGACAGAAAAAAAAGCCAAACCATGATCATTTCAGTATATTTTCAATTAATGAGAATGTATTTTACACTTGAAGAGTCTACAAGTCCTATTCCATGTCATGTTTATGTAATTTCATCCCTCCTCAGCAAACCACAATTACAACACACAGCAACAAATGTTTAATACCAGTTATATACAAATGTAGATTAAATATCAGAAGCTCTTTACATTCCAGCAGCCCTGCAAGTACCCACTGAGTGAAGCATAGTTTTTGTTGGCAAGTATCTAAAAAACTAAAGATTAGCAGTGGTTACAAGTGGAACTTCACCAGTAGGTTCTAAAATGCACTTAGCAAGATATTCCTGTTAGGTGTCTTTGTTGTAATTCTGTACAAACCTGTGTTTATTAACTATCTAGGAGTTGTACTACAAGAAACCCTAGACAGAACAAAGGAACATTAGAGAGAGTAGAGTTGGCCTTTTATCAGCAGCAGACCATCTTGCCCTCCACTACAACATGTCGTGTCTGTTTCCTGACTTGATGCCATTATTAGACAATGAAATGGGTCTTACCCTGATCTATGAGGCAGCTCTCAGTGAAGCCACTAATTAATGAGGGGTAGTCTCTCCAGTACAGATCAACATACTCTTCCAACTGGAGGTCTCTGCAAACCAAAAGAAAACAGTTATAATATATTAATATTCCTGTATAGCATTGACTCCATATACATGAACACATGACACCTCACAAAGTTTATAATATTTTTTTCTCTCTTGAACCAGGTTCATTGAGCAAATTTCTGCACGACTGGACACCAATTTGCTGCAGGACATTGAATGAAATCTAAAAATGGCTACACATTCTCAAAGAGCCTCTGTGGCATTTCACTTTTTTTTTTAGCAATAATTAAACATATGCTTGCTAACGGCCATGAGTCAGTATCACTCTGCTTTTCATCAGATAATCAATAGTTTTTAATCCTGAGACAAAACCCTAACTCCCACACAGTTTTCAGCTGTGTGTGTGTGTGTGTGTGTGTGTGTGTGTGTGTGTGTGTGTGTGTGTTATACATTGTAAAATAATAATAATAATAATAATAATAATAATGAGAATGAATTGAAAGTTTAAAAAAAACAACACAAATATTATATACATATATATACATACACACACACTTTTTTAAGTCAGATTCTGACAAGAAATGTATTTGTTAATTTCTGAAAATAAATAAAAATATATTCAAAATGTAATACTACATTTTAAATATCTAAATCTGATATTGAACTACACTGTATGGTGTTGAGGAAGTACCTTGTGTGACCTAAATCAATCTTAAAATTGCAATATGCAATTTGTGAGGAGGATGAAAACACAATTACACTAAAAATCATTGAGGGAAATTTTAAGAAATTTAATAAATCCCGAAAAACTGTCTCATAAATCATCATCATTATGTCAGTATTCATAATCAATATTTTAGCCTGACAAAGCAGAGAGATTGTAAATATTTTGCACCATACTTCACAACAGCCCACGCACTAACCACCACAGGCCAATTACTCTGAAGAGCGCTTTACTCTCCCACTCCACCTATTCAGTTATTGTCAAATGTCAACAGTCACAGCGCTCACTTGACAACGTGTTGAAGTTTATTTAAGTACACATCATAAAGAGCCTTGATTACACACACACACTAAAAACAATGAAATGTTTTTTTTCATGGTGAGAGTGAAACGTGGTTGGGGGAAAGTAGACCAGGTTTACCTTGTTGTGATAAATGGCACAAGTCTCTTCTCTGTTTTGTAACCTTTTTGTTTTAAAAGCAACAGCTTTTTTCTGAGTTTTACACCCATTCAGTTCAAGATGAGCATTATTTTACTCCTCCTACCCGCCAGATACCATTTTGTTCTTTGTAGCAGCTAATGGACACATAAAACACACAGGCAGTGGTTACCTGGCCAGCTGTTGCAGCAGACAGACCAGTGATGAGGCTCTTGCTCTCTGCAGCTCATCCAGCTGCAGCTCCTGATAGAGCAGATGGAGAACGTAGAAAAGAGCGGGAATGTGAGGGAAGAGAGGAGCTGAACTGTCCAGCTTCAGAGACGGACTGGAGGGAGAGGACACCTGGGACCAAGGAGGAAGAAATTAGCTTGGAATTGTAAACAATGAACACAAACAACAAATTTACATTGAGGATTATGTTCAAGGATTTAACATCATTTTGGGTGATGACATAAAATATGACGACAGAAATTCAAACCCTCGTTATAGAAAACTCAATATCACCTTTAAGTATACCTTGCTAAAACAATGCAGTCTAATATAATGACCGTGCTAAGTGCTAAAATGTCTAGTTTTTGTGCCAATAGTTTGTTGCTGTCTCACCTTAAAGGAGGCAGTAGTTTATGATGCTGTTGATTTGCGTTGCATTATACATGACTGGTGATTGTATCATACAATCTTTATTTTGTATTTTATCAATCCACCCAAAGTGAGTTACTTACAGAAGACAGGCCCACATGTTCTGTGGTGAGGGTATTATTGAAGCAGACAGGTTGGGAATTCATCTGACGGTGGTAATGAGACCCCAACAAGTAGTCCAAGTCCTACAGAGAGAAGGCAGAGATAAAAGTCAGTAAAAAAACTGGGGTTTCGTTCAAACTTGGTTTTGTGAAAACCAGAATCTTGCAAATGTCAATCCATGCACTGCTGATGCTCAAGTGTTGAAGTCTATATTTGTATTATAGTGAATTTTATGTCTATTATTTTACGTCCATAATTAAATCTGGAAAAGGTCACATGGCTCAGTTTATTCTGGCTCAAGCGTTCCTCAGGTCAAACAAACACACACACACACACACACACACACACACACACACACACACACACACGCACACACACACACACACACACTCACAGGACAGCCTGAGCCTCCAGCTGATTGACATTTGACAGTCATGTTGTGCTGACAAGAAGCCACCCAGATTACTTAACAGCCCTCCACTTTGAATCTGTGGTATTTTTATTAAGGTTATTTTATTTATTAATTTTCTCCATAATGTGACAAGTTTATTTCAGTCACATTAAAACTGTCCCTTGGGTGAAAAGAGTTTATCTCCAACGCTGGGATTTCCCTTTGTCCAAAGGGCATTTATATTTCTTCAAAATCTAAAAACAAACAATAAACGTTTAACTAGCATTAACTACAATTAGGAGATGGTTATTAATTATATTTTTTTGCCACAAACATAACAACAGAGTCATCACAAACCTCTTCAGAGCCCCCATCAGAGGGACGAGCTTTCTTCGCTGCAATCACTGGAGAGAGAGGCACTTCAAAATGCAGCTGTGGAAAGGGGACGGATGGTCAAGGTCAACATGTATGAATTAGTGTTGAAACTTAAAGTAGAAAGGAAAACACTTCTACAGCAGACTTACGTTTCTTGTCCACGCCAGGCGCTCAGTGTTGTAGCCCATCAGTGTCATGAAACAGGTGACAAACAGGTTCCACTCTGCATGTGAACTGGGACCTCCGGGAGCGTTGTAGATGTTATACCACTTTACCAAAACCTGAGGAATAACATGTGAACAGTGTTTACAGAATGTATTCAATTAGCCAACATCAAATTAAATGTAAATTTCTCTATGATCAAAACCACTTATTCCAACACAGGAAAATGTTTATACCAGACATTTGTATAATTTGGAAACTAAAATACTGTCGTACATCACACTCTGTTAATCAAGGTTTTATTTCGACCAAATCAGAGCTGTTGATTGTTGGACTATAACATTTTCATTCTCACTTTTGTGTTGAACAACAAGTTAAAAAAGCAATTAAACTTGTCTTATTTCAGTAATTTGTTAGACTAACAAAGCATCGTTACCAGTATACAGTGTATATATATATATATGAATATATCGTCAACCTACAGTCGTTGGATAAAAAGCTGCTGGTTTGAACATATCACCCAGCCCTGTACAGGCTTCAGGCTTTATTGACCAATAACAAATGTCAGACCAGCATATCTTTGTTCACAGGTGTCTAAAGATGTATCCATGTGGACTGAAGTGTTAACTTTTTGCAGTATTTTGCCAAAAGGAACCATGACTTCTACAAACCTTCATGGCAGCTTCCTTGGACAGGATGAAACGAATCGCCTGAAGGCACTTTCTCACTGAAATAAATGAATGAATGCTTTATTTCGGTTACAAAAACCAACAACAAAAAACAAAACACAAAAAACAATTAACTCAATTAAGAACTCCAGTATAATCATTTGTGTCGCAAACTATGAACATAAAATAACAGGAAAACAAGGTAGCCTGAATGAGTTTTAACCTGGACTTTATCCCCCAGATCTTCTTAAATTTACACTTTAAAAAAATGTTTTGAGGGGTTTTAAACAGATAGACATACATTCTAATTTGCTTTCAAATCAACTATGAACATGAAATTATTAAAACAGAGTTGAGATTTAAAGATTTCTTGGGACCACATGAGACTGTGAGGAACCAGCTTTTGAGGATAGAAATGGTTGCTAGTTTGAGTTCAAATGCATAAATGCACATGAACACTGGAACTTTTCTGTTTCCACCATCAGCCGTCATTAATTTTAACTGAATTACATTTTTCTGATCACCATCCTGTTCCGATCATTTCTGTCCTCTTCTTTTTTAACACCAGAAAACAAAAAAGGGAAATTAAAAAAGAACCACCAATACAACAGTAATTAGTGTTCCTGTGTCTCCTTACAACTCCAACCAATCAGATTCCTAATCAACATCACCAGGCTACCTTAATTGGACATCCAGAGTGGGAAAGGTCAGGGAAGAGGTGGATAAATGCCATTTCATTAGAGGGAGAAAGCCTTGTCCGTAGGATCGATTACTAAATAATGGGGAGCAACGCATGACAATGACATAGAGGCAGACTCACACAATGTTATACACATGCCTTCATAATGCTGAAGCCTTTAAGACAAAGGAGAGCTTTAACAAAAGCTATAGAAAATGAAGAAACTTGAAGGTTCATCGTCAGAGCGGATGTTCAGATCTTCACAGACCCAGGAAACCATGAGTGGTAAACAAAACAGAATAAAAGATCCACATGTACCTCTGCTTTAATTGGCTCAGGAAATATATTACTAGATTTAAAATGTATATTTTTGCCTTTTTCTGCAGAAAAAAAATAATTTAAACAAATGTCAAGCCGTCCAGTTTACTTTTACCAGTTTACCTTTCTGCAACAAAAAAAAAGCATAAGCCATCATCTGTTTCATGTCAAAATGTTGAATATGATAAAATAAAACAGTCTGAATTGTAAATCTTTTTATTATGAATTTCTTCTTCTTCTTTTTTAAATGTAAATGTAATTGGAATCTATGATTTTACATTTTTGTTTACAGGTCAAGGTGTGGATTTTACTTACCTTTACCATGTTAATTTGGTAATTAAATAAGGTTTCCCACACTGTACATTTCCCATGTGAATATATCTTTCAGCTCATCCACACGCATGTGGCTTCTAGTCTAATTCCCATAGTAGGTAATATTCACATGCTTAAAGAGTTAATTAAAACGATCTGAGAAAGATCTGAGTTCACTTTAAGTCATATTTATTTATAGTAAATATTAAGCCAACATATGTGTCCCACAGGTAATATAGAAGAAAAATTGATTAAAATAATTAAAATTTAGAAGAAGGCATAGAACTGTTTCCTCCTACGGATCTGATTATTTTTCTGCTCAGAGCTTCACATGGAAACTTCACTGATGTAGCGGCTTAATCATTATCAGAGAGAGGGGGATGTGTGTGTGTGTGTGTGTGTGTGTGTGTGTGTGTGTGTGTGTGTGTGTCTGCCTAGTAATGGCATCCTCAATATATCAAGATTATACGTCACTGTGTAACAACATAGGGCAGCTCTCAAACCTGATTTCCAGGACCTAACTGCCCTGACTCAGCTGTGTGTGTGTGTGTGTGTGTGTGTGTGTGTGTGTGTGTGTGTGTGTGTGTGTGTGTGTGTGTGTGTGTGTGTGTGTGTGTGTGTGTACACAGTTTTTATCTTTGTCTCACCGAGTTCAGAGGTAGCAATCTCTGGGATGGAGATCCTCAGCATTGTGCCACTGTTTAGTTCCTACACAGAGAGAGATTGTGCACAAGTTCAATTTATTATCATTGTTTTGACAATAAACTATTTACAGTAAGTTCTACACTTTACACTAAATCTATTCCGACAGCAGAAGGCAACAATGAAATAAAAATATATTTTGTCTCGTCATTGCAGGAAAAGCCCAGGTGTTATGTTAATTATAACATTCACAATTGTTCTGTTCTATTCCGGTATCTTCCATTCCAGTAAACCATACAACACCGAGGCATCATGCACAATTAACAAAACCCTGAAACTGAAGCAGCTAAATGGAATTCAACCATCGATCCTCTAAGACTGACACCTTCTGGTTGGTCGGTTGGTCGATATGCTCTTGACAATAACTAGTGTTACTAGTGTTAGAATAATTTTTCCCAGCAGATTTTCTGACTACAGCTCTACATTAATTTCATTATATACACACCTGTGCTTTCCATACTGTGACAAAAAAAATATCTACCACAAGGAGATGAGATACCTCGACAGTGACACAAAACTGCAGCTTAATAGAAAAATAAATTAGTTTGTGTGATGATTCATTGTCTCCAAGTACACCAGACACCAGCACTGGCAATGAATCACACAAGGCTGAAAACTAAAAAACAAATCTGTTTCAGATTAAATGTTCAAAAAGCATTTACCCAATCAGTAATGTCACAGCAGGTGTTTACTGGGGTCTCCAGACACAGTCTGGCTTCTACTGACTGCAAGGATAAAGTGAGCAAACACCATTTTGGAAGTTGTGTTTTGCTGTATATATTATTTGTGAGGCTTAGCCAAAAGGTGTCTTTTGTATTTACTGTCCCTTTACTCAAAACTCTAATAAAATATTCTATATACTTAAGAACAGTTCTGATTAATTATTTCCCATTATCAGCTAATAATTTATATAAATTCTGCAGCCGTAGCTCAATTATTTTTGAATACTTGTGTTACAGAGGATAAACAGATCGCAACATGTTGTTACTTTGATGTCTTTCTTTCTCTCTGTTCTAGCAGGGTTATTCCTGTTCCTGTCATCACTTATTAGAAAGAAACACTGAGAAGACAATCAATCGTCAACATCACAGTGCGATGAATTAGCAAACAATTAGCCTTCAGATTGACACATTAAGGGGTCGAAGGGAAAAAATCAATAAACAGAAGCGATATGTCAAAAAGCAGCAGCCTACAGACACTGTTTTGCACTTTTGTTGATGTGTTTGAAAGGATGAAATATTGTTGTTGTAGTTGTTGTGTGTATTCTGTAGAGTCCCAGGGCTGAAGAAGCTGTCTATACCAAATCTGACAGGACGGACCCAGGAGGCAGAAAAACACACAAATGCTCCCTGCTTTGTGGCTCCCATTCACAAAAAATAATTGGGCTGAATCACACACAGACCAGAATCAGCCCCTTGAGGTAGACTCTCACAGCGTTGTTTTTATGAATGAATTCTCTATATGACCCTACACTGCATACACATCAAGCATCTCTTTGTATATTAAACTGTAAAGCCACTATATATTGCAATTTAAAATGAAAAAAAGTTGTCCACCATGTCTATTTACGAAGTTTTTTTTAATCCCATCACTTGAAAATGCCCGGACTTTACAAACAGTGAACATTGTGAAACAGAAAACCCTACAATATGCATCACTGTAACTCAGATTATTATTTATGGTGGTTTCCAGAAAAGTCATCTACATGTACTTTAGGTAGGATTCACGTTGATGTTCAAAATCCCTTTTCAGTTTGAGTTGGTATAATTTCAACCAAGTTCTTTTGCAGAGTATGCAATAATAAAATGGCACAAAACACACACACACTTACCAGAGTGACCCGGTTGCAGACGGGGTCCCTCAAGGCATTGATGTATGGCGTGGCATGTTGGAAAGTGTAATCTTCCAAAAATGAACCTTCGTGGTGTTTAATGTTTGGACCCCTCAGCTCAGACACTGGTGAAGGCATTACAGCCTGGAGGAGAGAAGGAAAATAAATAAGTAAAGTAAAGTAAAAATAGAGAGAGAAAAGAGTTTTTTTTTTTAAATACATAGGGGTAGCAATACAATGTATAGTGCATAATGTTTTTAGAGCTTATATTCTGATTATTTCAAGAAGCAAAATGGAAAAATTATGGAACAGGAATTGTGCTGCTCTGTGGAAATTGTTTCTCACAGTGTGAGATTGAATAACAGTTATGTAACGTAATGCAAATCATTTAAAACTATCAATGCATAAAGAACACTATGTTTACAACACATGGTGTTACCTCATCCAGTCGTTGCAGGTGCCTGCTGCCAGCGATAGCCGGCGTGCTAACATTATCCACCGGCGTGCTGTGGTGAGAGAGGTGGTTGGTCAGGCTGAAGCTGGGCGACAGGAGGCCGGGGACAAACACCTTACTGACCTACAGGAACACAGCCAGAGGAATATCATGTTCTTAATCACACATGGATTCACTTCAATAAGCAGAAATGTCCATAAGTTGTTATCTAGAGCATGGAATGACAACTGCGCTTTTTAAACTGTTGTGATGGACTCATCTGATTAAGTCTTGATTTGTACTTACTCTGGTGATTCCTGTGTAGAGAACCAGACTGCCACAGGCCTCCAGAACCAGCATGGCACCTATACTCTAAAGAACCAAAAGATTTTTTTAAGAAACATCTTACATAATTCATGCTGCAAATAATAAATATTTAATTTACTGATTAATCCCCAAAATATTTTCTCAATGAAATTATAAATTCGTTTGATCTGTATGTCAGAAAATTGTGAAAAATACACACCATAATTTCCCAAAGACCAAGTTGTCATATTAAACTAGTGCTAGTTGTCTGTCCACCAGACCGAAACTCAAAGATATTCAGGTTATTTATGCAAGAAGAATAAGAAAACCAGCAAATATTCTAATGTGAGAAGATAGAGCCAACAAACTTCTTAGCACTCATGCTTAAAAAATGTCCTAATCAATTTTCATTCATTTTCTGGAAATCTGCAAATAGTTTCTGTTTTAATTCACACTTTTCTTACATCACCGAATACAATAAAAATCACCATCTTTCACTGAAGATTTCCCTCAGTATTTAAGAGTGGAATGTTTTTAACACTTCACTGTTAGAGTAACCTATGATAGCCTAGTGATTCAGATGATTATTTTCAGTGTTTCATGTGATTATCTGTCAAGGTTACATTCACACATATTAAGACCTTGTATTCATGTTTTTTTCCCCTCATGATCAATACTGCAAATGCAGGACTGCACGTAGAAACAGCTCACAACTTCATTGATACAGCCATCAAGTTCCATCCTCAAGACCGTTTGTATGGATTTCGGCTCTAACAATGATATTCAGCAAAGTCCCCTGAGGCTGAGATTTAGCTCAACTAAATATAACCACATTGGTTTCTTAAGGCAATAGAAGCAAGTAAAGACCTAATCATACCAGACAAACATGGTTAACATCCAGATACATTAAAGAGAATACAATCAGGCTTCCTACGCAATGTTCAGAACTTCACACTTCCCACGTAACATTTTGATGGTAAATAAATATGCTGATGCTGCAGTTCAGACCAGCAATGAAATACATATAAATATCACAAATACATAGAGTGAAAGCAGGCAAATTTATCTCTAAATGTTCATAGCTGCAACCTTCAATCCGGGCCGACAGAATGCTTCTAGTATAATTTACTGGCAAATACCAGACTATTGGATTTTTGCAGGTATTTCACATTTATATTATAAGACTCAAGCAAATGCTTCATTCACACGCTGCAAAGCTGCAACTATTAAATTGCTCACCACCTATTTTGATTATCAATTGGTTTAAGCTATTTTTTTTACATAAAGTCAGAATTCTCTGATTCTAACTTCTTAAGTGGTTATAGCAATATACCAATTAATCAAGATTATTGCCATTATTGCATCAAATTAATCGACAATTGAGTTGCAGCCCAACCTGGAAATTATCAAAATAATTTACCAATTTACAGAATTAACGAGTAGATTGTGCGGGTACTGATTTTTTTACATTTTGGCACTAACCTTTGCCTACTCTGTGAATCTCATAAAGCCTAAATATTGTACTCTACCTGCAGAGGCTCTGCATCTTTGGCAGGGATGGTCGTGACCGAAGTGAAGATGAGCTGAGAAGTAATGTTGCTCTCAATAAACTTCACACATCTGTGGATACAAAGAAATAAGACAAAATAAGCAAAATAAGGTGGAGAGAGTGATGAAAAGAGTGATCTATGCTTAGATCTGTCATATTGCCCGGTAGGGGCTCAGATTTAGATCATTTGAAACACTTCCAAGCTTTTTATGGGCCCCAAGATTCGACAATATAAAGCAGTGGAGTCCAAGCATGCCCTAAAACATGCAGGGATTTAGCTCTCCAGGAGCAGGGTTGGACACCCCTGATATAAATTATGTACGGGCCAGTGAAGTCAAATCAAATATTGATTGTGCATGGCTACACCATGTTTGCTTCATGACCTGAGCTGTTGGTGAGACTCCACCAGGAAACAGAGGTAGCGGTTCTCACAGAGGTCAGAGGTCAGGAACACTTTAGACGCCTGGCTGCTCATCTCTCTGCAGACACAAAAAGGTGAAGAGTCATTGGAAACAACAGCAATAAGTAAACAAGAAGAGCAACAAAAACAAGAGTAAATCTAGAAAAGTGCACAATCTCTCCGCTAGTTGTGCCTCCCTCTCTCCACCCAAACAAAAAAAGAGTTCAATTATACTCAAATGTACCTCTTGACAAACTTGCAGTCAAGATAGTGCAAATATAACAAATGTTTTTATTGATTTATTCATCACATCCCCAAAAAAATATTTGAGAAGTATATGAGAAGTACCTTATTACAAAATTACTGCATAAAGAAATCCAATACATATTATGGTATTTACAACAAAAAAATCCAAATATACACCTTAAAGTTCAGATGTTAAAACATGGAAATCTAAGTAGCCACATTACTTAACAGAATAAAAGCAGTCACTTCGAAGAGAAATTGGAAATCACATTAAAATATAACTACCAATAATTCATTCTCAATCATTTTCTGTCATTGATGTTAATTAATCATGAATCTATGAGTGCGTCCAATGTCCCTTATTTTATGTCTCCTCTATCCTCGTTTGAACCGGAAGTTCTTTCGTGTGCACGACCACCCCAAAGCTCTTATTTGTGCTCAGAGGATAGAGGATAGAGGATATAGGAGGCATATCGGAGGAGCCATGAGCGAGGATACATGAGACCAGCCTATGCGTAAGTCTTTTACCGGTCGGCACGCCCCCTGACTGGACATCGGTTATTGATTAGACGCAGCAGCTGATCGGACTGATCTTATACATCGCAACATCACTTTAGTTTCATACTGGAGTGAAGACAGATCACAGATTAAACTCAACTGTGTCACCACAAGTTTTATATTTCATTTATATCGCCATGTAGTTAAGATCTGTTTTATTGTGGGTCTGAACAACAAAAGGCCACTAACATATTTCGACATTTATAATAAATGAAAAGAAAGATCGTTCTAGAAGCTTTTTTTCTCTTTCGTGATCTGTTATTTCCCCCATTGAGATTTACTATGGATGTTATTAAAGTTAAAAAAAAAAAAAAACAGTACAGAGTCTGACTGTCAGCAAGAAAGACTTTTACATTGTTTGTCATTTCCATTCAGTCCCATGTGAGGCTGATCATTGCTGAGTGTAGATTTGATCAGAGTGATATCATTTACATTTTCCCTTAATCATCTAAGCTAATAAAACATTGGTCGGTGTTCAGCGAACACAATCACGATCTGGGATATTAAATATGAATTTATCACCCGGATTGTCTACTACGACGGCGTATTAGGGCCATGTATGAAAATTTTAAAAAAGCCACCATGGCACGCGTAAAAACGCATAACATGAGGTGATGGTACTACATCACCACATTTCATTCGTTCCTACACGCGGGATGTCTCCGCTTTTCCATGACTCACTCCGTTTTGGGTGTTTTATCAGAGGCATTCCTGTGCCCCTGAGCAGGACACAGTTCACAGTATAAATACACAATGCAGGTTGTTATTCATGTGCAGGTGATTGTTAAACAGAGAAAACACTTCCCTCACTACAAGTGAGGGAAGCAGGGATGCAAAATAGACAACACGGGACACACCCAATGCCTCTGCCTCTGTTTTCAGCTGGGTTCAGTCCTGTTAGTTACCTGTGACAGCCAGCTGTGACCGTCTCACTCCACAGCTGCTCCATGCAGAGATCCGGTACGATGGGCTCCATCTCAGGCATCAGAGTCGTCTCGTTGACCGTGCTGTTGGGAGAGGGTATCAGGCCGTGGTGCCCCCTGGGGGACGGGTTGTGGAAAGACGCGTTGAAACGAGCCGCACCTGAAAAGGACGGAGCCGCCATGCCTGGAGAGTGGGCGCGGCTGGAACAGAAGGATGGAGGAAGACAAAAGGGATATAGTACAGAGCTTTTAACCATGAGTGGTGTTGTGAAGCAATGTTGGGACAGACAGATGTTTTTCAGTGGTATAAGGATGGGACAAGGGCCGAAATCTATTCCTGTGTAACCCTCTAATCTTCACCTGTCCTGTCCTTTGGTGTCACATGCTGTATACTTTCTTGAAACTGCTTTGTAAAAAAATGGTGCCTAATCAATTTAACTCAGACTCACCTAAGGGCAGCCATGTTGGATATACTCGGGGAATGAACACGGGAGTGTAATCCTGGTGAAGACGTCATGATCCTACTCTGGTGGCTGTGCAGAGCGCTGTAGTGCAGAGGAGAGCCGGTACCAACAGCACAACTACAAGCAGAAAAACAAGGATGGGATCAGACAATAGCAAGGGCAGAGAGATGTTCTTTAGGGTGGAGATATCTGATATTATGATTAATAAAAATAACATGCAAATAGTCGATACGTCAATTATAATGCTATTGATGTTGGTGCCGGGTCTCTGTTGGACATTTCTCACATAAACGTTTGAAAATAATTGTGGATATAATGGGGCATTTCCATATGAAGGTCAAACATCTCACATATAAACTGATGTGAGGGCAATACTTTCACTTCACTTTTACCTTGGTCCAGTTCCAGGGCCGAGCCCGGTTGCTCCACTGCCACCGGGTGAGTCCAGGCGGGAGATATTACGGAGGTGAGAGGTCAGGAAGCCTGATGCCATAAGACCCAATGGAGTGCCGACTGGATCTGCTGTACACCGCAGGACTGTAGAACGCTCCTGATAAAAGTAAGATGCTCAAAGTTAGGGACTGATAGACATTCTGTGTTTTTTCTGTGCGTGTCTGTGTGATCACTCACATCCTGTGTGACTTTGCGCAGGGCCCAAACAGAGTGTATTCCCTGAACGGTGTCATAGGAGACCACTACAGAGGGCTGACAGCAGCTGAACACTATCTTCATGGTGGCATCAGATGCATACTGCACACGGGAGCCGTCAAACAGACCTGGAAAAACACACATGACTCATTCGGAAAAAGAAAGATGAGCAAGGGAAAGTGGGTGTGATTGGATGTGTGTTGTACCTGTAGGTTTGCACACAACTGGTGCAATCTCGTCGAGAGGATGCAGCATGCTGAACACTGTCGGGAGAGGTTCCCTGTGGAGAGAAAGAGCTCAGTACCTCAGTTATCTGCCATATGACAAAGGTCTGTGTGAGAGTGTGTGTTACATGAAGACAGTATTTAATTTAGACACACTTTAATGGGAGTTTGAATCCGTCTGTTTGCCATGCCTTTGTGCTTTACTTGTGTATGTGCATTTGTGCGAGTGTGCAGTGTTAGTGTATACCCGGGAGGGCTGAGTTGAGCGTCAGTCGCTGTGTTTTTTCGCTCTAACAAAAGTCCAAACCTTGTCGACCAAACATCCGACACCTGGAGAAGACAAGAGGGGATAAATAGGGGAGACATTTTGAATACATTATGTTGTTGTATAATAATAACTATTAACATTTTATATTTATTTTATATTATTTAAGGGCAGAAATAAATGCCATTTATACAACTTGACCACCAAAAGGCAATTTTTTAAACCTGCAATTATTTCTGGCCACTTGGGGACAGCAGAAACATATGGAATGCCTTGTGGGGGAAAAAAAAAAAGAAAAGAAAAACTGTAAATGTCATTATAATAAGAAACTTCATTGAAATAATGACTTTGTTTCAAAATGATGTATCTTTAAAAATGAGAAACACATGATACTAACTCATTATTTCAAGAAAGTTTCTCATTACAATGCATTGCCTTGCATGATCTTTTTTCCATCACATTGGCAGAAATTACCTTGCATAGAAGCACACTGTATAGATAGACAACTTTTAAAAATAAAGCAGAACTGCACTTAACCTTTGGTAAAACCCATCATGACAACAGAAAAAAAGTATAGGCAGTTCATGAAAAGGCCACAGCTCAATTTTTGCAGCAATTACCCATAGTTCATCAAATTATGTTAACTGATAATTGCCAAGTAGCTTTTACTTATATACAGTAGTGTTCAAAATAATAGCAGTCCAATGTGACTAACCAGATTAATCCAGGTTTTTAGTATATTTTTTATTGCTACATGGCAAACAAGGTACCAGTAGATGCAGTAGATTCTCAGAAAACCAACAAGACCCAGCATTCGTGATATGCACGCTCTTAAGGCTGTGCAATTGGGCAATTAGTTGAAAGGGGTGTGTTAAAAAAAATAGCAGTGTGGCATTCAATCAGTGAGGTCATCAATTTTGTGAAAAAACAGGTGTGAATCAGGTGGCCTCTATCTAAGGGTGAAGCCAGCACTTGTTGAACATGCATTTCTCTTTCTCTCTCATTTACAACTAAATATAAGTTTAGTGATTCACAGGATTGCTAAATCCTAGAAAAAATTTGTACAAAATAGTTTTGAGTTTGTAAAGTCAACGGCAGAGTCAGACACTGCTATTTTTTTTGAACATATACTAAAAACCTGGATTAATCTGGTTAGTCACATTGGACTGCTATTATTTTGAACACTACTATAGTTGGGAAAACAAGCAATTTGAAGACGTCACTTTAAAGCAGAGGTGTCAAACTGATCGAGGAAAGTGCCAAGTGGCTGCAGGTTTTCATTCCAACCAAGCAGGAGCACACCTGACTCCACTCATCTAATCACCTGAGTTGTCTTCACTCAGTTGATTTGACGTATCAGGTGTGCTCTTGCTAGGTTGGAACAAAAAGCCACTTGGCCCTTTCCTCGATCAATTTGACACCTCTGCTTTAAACTGTCATGGACATTTTTCATTATGTTCTGACATTTTATACTATAAATCCATTGACTGAGAAAACAACAAGCAGATTATCTGATCATGAAAATAATTGGTTATTGCAGCCTTATTTTAAATATTTCATAATTTGAGTTGTGATTAAACACAATGAGTAGAGTCCTTCTTCCAAAGGGAGTTGAAGGCTAAATTAGGGAGCAGCTTGCGGAGGGTTTCAGTGTCAAGGGAGGCCCAGTAGTGAAAATGCTTCCTGTCACAAAGTATGTGCTCTCATAATGATTTTCTTGTATCAGTACACAAACATGTTATCTGCTTGCATCTTTAATACTTTCAATTATCTAATGTGAGTGGGTGTCAAACTTTACATGAGTGAATATCCAACACATCACTTTCATAAGCCTCAAGCAAGAAAAGAAAACATGATTTCCTCTGAGCTGCCAACAAATGCTTTCTGCAACTTACTGGTAAAAACACATCCCTGAATCAAATTATATCTTGTTGCTGTGCAACAGACAGACCAATACACACACATAAACACATTAGCCCTTAAATACACATGTGCACACTCACACATACATGTGCACACATACACACAACACATTTGCACTGTGAAAAACATCTGCATGTGGACAAACACCCACTCCCATTCTAGTTCAGCAAGTGCAGTGTGTGAGAGTCTCACACACAACACATGCACACACACAACACACACAACATGGGGTTCATTCCCTTTGTCAGCAATCCAAAATTTCCATTATTATTGGCTAGCTAGACAATGGTTCAGCCCTGGGGAATATCACTAACCTGACCATTGTTTGCTTGTATGCACACATAGATGCACACACATAAACTCATGCACACATTGGCACAAGAAGCATCCAAAAAAAAACCTCTAGGGAATTTTTACTAGTGGAATAGAAAAGCAAGTGAACATTACTGGTGTATGTAAGATCATAATGTTTATTGATATTAAAGTTTGAAGACTACTGAAGTATATAACTTAGATCATGTTTGGCAACCTGTGTGAGCTAAAAGAAAGTGAGATCAAAGGTTTAGTGAATCTGACTAGCTGAGATGCTTTTTAATAACTCTGGAAGTCTTTACTCCCCTCTTCTTATGGGACAAAAGATTCCCTACCAGTGTCTCTCCTTCTCTCACCTGGAATGGCAGTGGGGAGATGAAATCCTTCCCGGTTACAGTGTGAACGTTGACACAGCTACTTTGGATGATACACACTGTCTGCTCCACTTCCTCGTCTGCAAAACAACATCAAAGAAATTGTATCTTGAAGTTCAACATAACTGCAATGTAAATTAAGCAATAACTCAAAACAAGATTTGCTTCTTAACAACCACTGGTTTTTATGATACAGTACCATCTTTCTTGTTCTGAGGAACAGCAAAGTTACACCATATGGCCTGCAGACAGAATAAAAAAAAAAGACTGTCAACAATTTGCAAAGGCAAAGATTGTAAATCCACTTCCACTGTGCTTAGAAACACAAAATACATTGACTCCCATTCATTCACATTCCCAAACATGTATCAACTGTATCTGAATTACCTAAGAAGGGGAATGAAATCTTGTTAATTACCATCTGAATTTTCCACTAAGTCTCAAAAACTTCTTGCAATAACACAGACAATTTTCCCATCAGAAATTAACATAGTCTCTTAGATCTTCACTCAAGAAGAAGAATGGTATTATGATAGCTGAGTCAGTCTAAAAACAGAATTCAGTAACCGACCTGTTGCACTGGGCTGTCAACAGTAAAGGCCTTGTATACGTTGGAGGCTTGGGTCCGACTGCCCTGGCTCCAGACAACAACTGTTCCTGCTGCGTAGAGCTCCTCTTCAAACTCCACATCCTCCTCCCTGACACCCTTGCAGCCTTTCCTAAGCTGCCAACATTCCTAACAATCAAGACATATCCATTAAGTCAGCTTTAACTAGGATGTTAAACAATATACACAAGTCATTATTTTCATGGGTAAAGAAGTGAAGCAATATCACTTTTACACTTGGCAGTAGTAACTATTGCAGATATTATCTCAGCTACTACTACAATATGTAGTTATAATACCATGCAAGCTCACCCTCTCTCTCTCCTGGAGACTGACTTCCTGCAGCGACCCCACCAGGCCAGCAGCGCCATCTGACGACCAGAGCTCGGAGGCGGGCTGGAGCTCTCTGAGCTGCAGGTTGAAGGCATTTGGATGGTTCCTGCAGTGCTCGCGGCCAAATGGGACAAACGACTGCAATTCCCCTGCTGCGATCATCGTGGCTGTCTCTTCATACACGACTTCCGACATGAGTTACAGATATCAGCATTATTTCTGAAAAGAAAAATAAACATGGGAGACAGAAAAATATTGACAAATAAGCAAGACACATTTTCATTAAATGGCCACAGTACAATCTGATAAATTTAATCTATCCTATCAGACTCTTCCACTGATGTTCACGTAGAAACGATTATTTTATGTCATAAATGAAATCTAGAGCCATACCTAGAGTTATCGCAAATCTGCAGAAATACAAGTCAGTTGAACTTCTTAAAGTTATTACTATTGAATTAATGTACACATTTAAATTACAAAATTACTGGTCAAATGTTGCTCTATCAAAACAGATAATACAAACACCAGTTAGCTACTAATGTTATAAATCAGGAACATTTACTGAAGATTTATTGTAATACCTTTCAAGTGAGTTGGTGTCATGTTTTGTAGAATAAAGAGCAATTGTGCAATTCAACATTTCATTTCAACATCAAGATTTAGTCTTTAGCAAGATCCCTTGTAGATGACAGAGTGAAAGCTGGGTTTTCATTGAAGATGGCAAGGTACCATGTGAACAAGATTAATTTATGCACAGCTGTCATCACAAAAATAGCTCTGAATGCACAAAGTAAAGAGCAAAGGTTGTATGAGGGGTTATTAAATTTTGGTATTGGCGTTTCTAGTTGTACTTGAGGTGGTCCCTTTCAAGATAAACAACACACATTTTACTTTGATTCAATGCCAATAATAAACATTTTCATATTCATTCAGCAAATTCGACATGTAGCTATAACCGAAGTGTCTGAATAACGTTAATATTTAGCTTTATTTCTCCATTTACATCGCAATAGCTTAGCTAGGGTGTAAGAGTATCAAACTAGGCTTTACGTTAGCTACCTGTTACATAATCCCTCACAACTTTTCATTATATTGTTAGCAGACAAGGTAAAACCCGACGTACAAATCACCAAATAACACTATTCAATATTATTTTACTGGTACATGCTGATGTATACCCTAACAGACGCTACAACCTCACAGCTAGCTGTCAGTTTTCAACCCAAAAATCACCCCAAAACACAACAACGATACTTTCAAGTTCAAATGATGCTCTAAGGCTCTATATAAATTAACATGTTGACAGCTGTAAACGAGAGGCTAGCTGAAGAGTGCTCCTCAGCATTAGCATGCTAAAGCTAAACGCCCGTAGAGTACTGTTGATTTCAATGGCTCTATTAGCACTGAGCTAATGCTAGCGTCAGCTAGCTTTGAGTTCGCGGGGAGGAGTTTGGCCGCTAACCTGATAGTACGGAATAGTCTGGCTCTTGTCTCGGAGTCCTTGTCTTTCCTTTGTATGATTTTTGCGTGGACACAACGTAGTCACCGGTGCCAACATAAAAACAACTGGATTCAGGTGCCAAAGTTTGGATTTGGCTACCGCAGGTTTTCAAATGAGCGCGGACATCTTTGCTGTCCCGACATCCTTTTCCCCCAGGAGTCGACCAATCAGCAGCGAGGAGGAGGGGAGGACGGAGCTGATTGGCTGGCTTCATCAGCGCAGCTTCATCCAGAAATCTTCATTTTCCTTCCTCATCCTAGGATAGGAATAGAAAACAAAAAGGGTTAAATCTAAAAATAATAATAATAGATAATGATAATAATAATAATAATAATAATAATAATAATAATAATAATAATAAAATAATAATAACACTTAGTAAGTACAGGTTTAAGGGGAGGTGGGGGGGTGGCAACCACCTCCTTTGTGCCCACATGTACATGCAGTAAAGGTGCCCCTTTTGGATGCACCCATAAAACATGATAAAGTTCTCTCTAGGTTGCCCTTCCAGTGGAGAAAATGTGAAGAAGTGCCCTCTAGTGTGCTCTTATAACGTAAAACATGACAGAATGTCCAAACTTAATACTTCTACACCGATACATCTCAGAGGTAAACCTTTTTTATATATGGCAGCTTCATACTTTTCAGATTACTGTTCATATTTCATACCATTCCAGCAGTGAAAATCTCCAGATCTGTTGATTGTAAATGTTTGTCATAAACTGATCAAATGTGTTCCTTTATGTTAATCCTCCTACTTTTAAGCTACATACACCCTCTTGGGTCAGCTGAATGCATCGCCACAAAACTGAAAATGGGGCTGATTTGATTTGATTTTAATAAATTATTCAATTAAGATGAATAGGATCAATCGAATGGTGTGACCTCTGTCTGAATATAAAGACAATATGCATTTCTACCAGTGAAGTTTACTTGACTTTCAGACTTGATAACATGGTTAAATGTGGAGGATATTAATGAATGTTGCAGAGAGGATCACTGTCACCCCAATTAAGAATAAATAAGCTGATATTTATATGGGGAAGTGGTGAGTAATTACCAGCATCTGTTTAAAGTCACACCAAGATTCAGACTCAGACAACACTTATTTAACTATTAGACATTCTATTTTGATATTTTATCATATATACATTTTTAAAAATTTGTTTGCTTTTTTTGTGAATATAAACCAAGTTATTTGCAGAATGCAAACTTCATTTGAAAATATACAGCGTGCTATTTAGGGGTATTTAGGTTGCTGACAGATGAGCAGACAGCAAACTGTACTGTATCTGCAACTCCTTCTGCACCTAAGAAATTAAATTCGGCAAAAGGTGGTCATGAAAAATTATACCTGAGTGGAAAATGAGGAGTCTGGGCATTACGGGTGCTGATGGATGTGATGGATGTCGCACAACAGCATGGTATGATCTGACTGAGTTAACGCTCCCAGACAATATCAGTGGAGCTCCCCCGGTACCTGTGTGTGTGTGTGTGTGTGTGTGTGTGTGTGTGTGTCATAAAGAGAGATTGAGAATATTTTACATATCAAATCTAAATAGAAATGTCAAAAAGAAACCAAAAAGAGGAAACTGTTTTCACAGGTCTGACTGAAATTAATAAATCAAGTAATTGTTGTTCTTATTCCCCCGTCCCCCCATGCCCCCCGCCCCCAATATTGTATTTATAACTCCCTCTATGACTCACACCTTTTCTCTACCATTTATTTTGTGTCTGTGTATTTCAAAATGGGTTGATTGAAGGCTTATTCAGGCAACCGGGATTGAAAAATGAAGCCAACACTCAAGTGTCAGAAAACTGCAGTTCCTCAAATGGCCAGGCTGGCTCCAAAAGGTAATCAATCCCCATGGATCCACATGTTAAAATGTCCAACTTTACAGCAGAAATAAATATGTTTACACATTTTTATCTCCATGGCTAGTTTCCCGATTCATAACAACAGTATGGGGAGCAAATTCTTATTCTAATCTCACTCTTTTAAACGATATAGAGGCACAAAGTTACGCATAATTAAGGGTGTAGCCCCTGTCAAAGCCCTGGCTCAGAGAGCAAGACAAAGGGGGAGACCACAGACGTTTAAAGTAACTTAAACAGAAAGTTTATTTATAGATACAACCCAAATCATCATAATAAAGACATCTGCAATCTGTAAGGTCAGTAATGTATGCAATGGTGTATGTTGGTGAAGTGTGGGGATGTTAAAACAAAGAAACACAAACCAGGCAGGCAGCAAGTGGTCCTAGAGACCATACTTGGCTTCACAATGGCTCTTCAGAAACCAATACATCACAAAGACTACATCCATGTTTGATATAGTCTATTCTTTCTTTTGCTGAAGAATAGCAGTACAAAATGTTTGGAAATTCACACTTATTTCAGAAAAGCTACTACCCTTAAAACATATGATTTATGTAAACTTAAAATTTGAGGAAGATTAATACTTTTTCTTTCTTTCTTTCTTTCTTTCTTTCTTTCTTTCTTTCTCTTTCTTTTTTATATTCTTGTGATTTCAAAATATAGTAAAAAGCAAAGATATAGACCCAGTGGCCTAATGGATAAGGCATCAGCCTCCGGAGCTGGGGATTGTGGGTTCAAGTCCCACCTGGGTTGTTTCTCTTGTTTGACTCTAGGAACACGTACATATACAATATCAAGTTAATAAGAAAGCAGTTACTTGCATAGCTTCCACTGCATTGCAAGATTCACGAAAATTGCACTGTGTAGAATGTAATCTGCAAATATTGTTGGTCTACTGATACCATCAGAATGTATAAATGTCAGCAAAACTATGAGTAAAATAGACGGAGTACATCTTTCAATAATTGTTGGACAAGATGTTATTATGTTGGACAAAATTGGCCTTTTCCATGCTGCCTTTCCATGAAAAGAAGAAAATAAACGTTACAGTACTGTAACTCAACATCCAACGCCCAGACAACCATGACAGACACCTCATTATATTCATTTAGCTGCGGCAGGTTGGCTGTTTGAAGTGAGGTCATCCTGCCATAATAGGCGCTCAGATTTCATTACTGCAAGGCTGCTGAAGCATCCAACTGTCTGTGGTGACGCACTGCAGCCGGCTGGGGAGGGACAGTGAGAGAGTCGCACTCTGGTGGCAGCATTCATACTTTGAGAGAAATGGCTTACATATTTCTTCAAGTGAGCAGCGAAAGAAGACTCTGCACAGAGATGATGCCCCTATCATGAAACAGCTTGCAATGCTTCTGTCCATCACAGTTTCTACTCAGGAATTAAGAGAAAAATCCAGTCATATGCAGTTCAATGTTTAAGCCATGCAACACACCATGTCTCTGTGAAGCTCATAATTCTGCAGCATTACAAATGTATTGGTCATTTTTACAGTTAGCAATGTATAATATTATTAGATTAAAGCTGCTTCTAATAGTTTATCTAATCAAGTGTACTTAGAAGAAGAAGACGAAGAAGACTTTCAATTCTATACCATATATACTATAAGTAGCACAATAGCACTTGAGTAAAAGTGCCATGGAAGAAATACGACACTGTTTTTACAATGTTTCATTACTGTTTTAACACCAGACAAATTCTGTTGAAGCAACAGAGGTACCATTAGCAGGGCTGAAATGTGTTTCTATACTGATACCTGGGGTGCATGCAATAATAGTACTTCATGTCCACATCTGAAAACTGAGAGACATATAGAAAGGGGGTAAATCTAAAGTTGAGATAACGGTGGAGCGTGGAGAGTGTTTCTACTGCAACGTATAGAAGATATATAACATGTCATGTTACATATCTTCATGTCATGTGTCATAATAATCCTGCGATTCCATTAGGAAAAGACCTTTCTCAAGAAATTCTGACATGTCATAGCAGAAAAAGCAGCTACTGTCATCAATGACGGCTCTTTTATATTTCGGTGTGACCCAGCATGCACAATAGCAGGGCACCAGCTAAATGGAATGTGGCCGTTATTATGTTATTACTGGCACCTGTCATACGAGTTAAAATGTCATCAGTGAAAAAGATATGTGAGTATGCATGAATATTTTACTCTGCTATGACGTTATACACTTATACAGTTAAAGTAGCTTACAGGTGACACATAACACATGACGCATGAAGAAATGAAAATAGATAGATAGATAGATAGATAGATAGATAGATAGATAGATAGATAGATAGATAGATAGATAGATAGATAGATAGATAGATAGATAGATTACGTCATTTTCCCGAACAAGGAGAGCAATGTAATCTGATTGGTTCCCATGAGAGCCAGACCCAAATGCATTGTGGGTAGGGTTTTTGCTGGTTAATGAGAGCTAATGATGGAAATGTGACTGTGTATGCGTGCGTGTGTGTTGCTCTAATTAAAGTCTCTAGATGGTTTTGCTGTACGTAATGTCTGCCATGGGGCCTGAATCCAGGCCAAATGTATTTAAGTATTTAGTTAATTTAGGATGCAATGAAGAGCTCTGGTGGTCTAATTGATCTGTACAGGAGGCCGCACACCAAAAACAAGGCCTCCATTAAAGGAATCTCCAGGGAGCCAGGCTCTGATTAGTGCGTGGAGTGTGTGTGTGTGTGTGTGTGTGTGTGTGTGTGTGTGTGTGTGTGATCGAGAAAAATGGAAGTAGTGAAAAAGAGGAGTAGCTCAGCCATGTTTTTTCTGAGTGCTTCAAGATCTTTAATTAAATCTTTGATATGAGATTGATATCAAATTTCTCTGTTCACGCTTGAAAAGAAAGCAAATAATCATATTTTCACAGTTATCATGATTCTTTTGAAATTCTTTTGAAATTTAAAAATACTTTCCTAGGCTAACAAATGTACATAACCCCAGTTTTGCAAACTTGCTTGATTTTAAAATGTAAATGCAATTATCCAGTTCATCTGGGAGGAAGTTTTGCACGCACAGTTTGTGTCATAAACACGTAATTTTCATTACAACGTTAATTCAGCTCATTTCCCAGATTTCATCCGGCTGTGTTGACCCATTGTCTCCATTTTCAGCTCTGAATGCAGGCTGTCTCCTGCTGCAGTAAACCAGGTTTAACCATCAGGGGAGTTTAAGCTGTAATTTATCAGAGTAATCTCCTCTGGTTGTTGGATGGCAATCCATCACCAAACCCACACTGAGCCAGGAGCATTGTCTTCACATGGGAGACAGAAACCTGTTTGACACCGGCACCTATGACGACATTTCAGACGAGTGTAAAGGCCTGTCGCTCGCCTGTGAAGAGATGTCTTGATACCGTCACTGATGCACAAACACTGTTAGTATGACGGTCACTCATACTGTAATACAAAATGTGACTTTCTCCATTTATACTATATCTTTGCGCGAATGTATTTCCATCACTTGCACACAAATCCATGACATTTTAATTACACTTTTCTTTGATAGTGGTGTCACAGTGACATGTCCCTGTTCACACTACATGCATCAGTCATTATACTGTGCATTAAATATACACACACACACACACATATATATATATATATATATATATATAGTATATGGTATATAGTATATATAGTATAAAACATTAACATTTCATGTCCTTCTTGCTGCATTTAACATTCAGAATGAAAAACACAATTTATTGTTGTTTTATACCAATAAGCTTGTGTATTTTTTTTGCTGTTATTGCTTTTTTTTTGTTGCCGAGGTGATAATGTTTTTAATCTTGTGTTAACTGATGTCTTCCCTCTTTTTTTATATATTTTTGTATGCTCAGAAGATAAATAAGTGTAAGTCATGTGTCTATGATATGTAAATATAAAACATCTTATCTTATTTCTAATTGATGTGTTTTGGTGCTTTCCACACTTACTTTATTTTCATATGTCATTTGTTTTAAATGTATTTGACAAAAGAGAAAGCAGTCTACTATCTCTGAGATCAGGTTTTAAGTCTAGAGTTTTATTTAAATCAGTAATTTAATTACTCACTTTTTACTAGTGCCTCTTTATGTGAAATGAGTGTATCAATGTAATGCAGGAAGTTTAAGTGTTAAGTTACCTTTGTATTAACTGTGTCGAGACCTCTAGTTGTATCAAAGTTACTAATATTTTGGATTACCCATTATATTAATATATATTAATATATTATTATGGAACGACAGGTTGCTGTGATTTTGAGTATAGGTAAAGAAATGCAATCTTTATCCAAAATATGAAATTGGTAAACCGTTAACTTATTTATATAAGTTAAATCATTGATATCTTGCCATGTTTTACTTTAATCACTTCTGTTGATTAGCCTTGAATTGAAGATCAATATTGTTTTTTTTACAATAATGATAAGCACAACAAGTAGTCTTACTATTAAAAGAAGAGTTTGACGTTTAAAAAAAAAATTCAAATATCATTCCATCGCCTTTATTTTTTTTACACTTTGTGCCCCTCTAAATTTCTCTACATGGCTCTGGTTATAAGGGATGATTGATATACCTGATTTTTCTTTTCCTTGTTTTTGTCTAGTTGTCCTGTCAGTCGCACTTTCACACTCTTTCTATCAGCATCTTATCTCAATGTCTTCATTTCATATATCCACATGTCACATACTCATACTCACTAACATACATATGAGAGAGAGACTGAGACCCCAGTGAGTCCCGTCAGGCTGCCAGCAGTAATCTGCCATCAGAGTCAGTTTGCTAATTGGATAATGTGGTGCAGAGGAGGCACTCAGCAAGCCGGGGGATTCCCCTCATCACACGGACTGGTGAGAGATTTGTGATGCAGAGAGTCTCATTTCAAAGACGTCCACCATTTGGACCTAAAAGTAGGTTCCACTGGTGACCTTCACCGCCTTGTTTCAGATGATTTTGTCTTTTAAACACCCATATTAGTAAACACAACATGATTGATATTAATGCTTTTTATTACCAAGATCCACATTCTTGGAATATGATTCAATAAAACTATAAGTTTAATTGATAATCTTAATGATGGTGCTTCGTTTTTTTCTTTGTTTTAATTGATATAACTATGTGTTCTTTCATTTCTATTCAATTGCATTGCATTTATTGTATGAACCTCCACACCATTTAAATTGAATATTCCCCCTCAGTGTGTTTTTCAAAGTTTTGAACAAATAAAATGCTGAAAATGATATTGAATAGTTTGTAGTCAGGGTACTCAAAATCATGCAGGTGGTTAAAATTATGGCAGGAGTGGTGGTAGTAGTAAGAACCAGTTTTTTAGAAAAAAAATATAACAAGAAGTTTTAGTAGTTGGAGTAGTAAGTAATAGTATAGTTAATACTAGTAAAGGAGCATTGGTACAAGCAGTAGCAAAACCTTATTTAACTTTCATTTTCTGTGGTTTTACTAGTGGCGGTAGTATTAGTAGCAGTAATATTCTTAATACATGACTTGATACCATTGCTGTAGTAGAGGTAGTGTTACTGGCTGGTAAACCTGACAGCATTGTGGTTATAGTAGTAAACATAGTTACTATAGTTAGTTTATTAATAATAGGGTAATAGTTGTAGTATGAATAATTCCACACTAGTATAATATAATGAGGTAGTTTCACTAAATGCAGATTGGTTTCAAATTTTTTGCACCACTAAATCACATTATCATCTGATATTAAAAGAGTACCCCACTGATTTATCATTGCACCCTTATAACATGGTCAGACTTACAATGGGCAGTTTATGAAAAAGGATAAAAAATGACTAATAAACTTGAGAAGTAGAGGAATTTTCCCAGCAAAATAAAGAAACATTTCATCCTTCAGTGTGTCACAAACATTCAGAATCAACACATCTGGACAGGAAGGGGATGACAATTTAAATAGAGCTGACAGATAAATGTAAATGCAGTAAAAAGTACAAAATTTACCTCTGAGATGTATAAAGAATGTATAAGAAGCATAAAGTTTCATATAATGGAAATACTCGAGTACTGTACAAGTACAGTGGATTTTTACTTGTCCAGTCACGATGAGCTCTTTATGGAAGTACAGGACTTGTTGAGTGAAGTAACAGAAGTAGATATAATAATACAAGAAAACAAGAAGGCACTACATTTTGTTGTCCTCTGTGTTGTCCTGAGGTGCGGCGGCCTGTTACTCAACCATAGGAACGCTTTCTTCCGTACATTCCATCAACATAATAACGCTGATGTTTCCTCCATCAGCTTCCTCTTCCTGCAGGGATCTGTGTCCAATCACTGCTGTCAATTAGTCCAGCTCCTTCTCCCATGGACTTCTGCCTAATCTACTTTCTCTCTGGACTGATCACATTAAGGTTCAGATGGTGCCATCATGGTTAAGGAGAGCAGAGGGGGGAGGAGGAGAGGGGAGGTCATCTGCTGACTGGGAGGACGTATCAAAGACCTGGGAAGGCCAGAGACGCTGTTGTCATGACGTAGTGGTAATTAAAATGTATAATCATCATCAGGTATGCAACCACAAATGCAGGCAAACATGATTCATATATTTCTGAAAATGCTGGCTCCCACCTTTAATAACTTTTTAACTGCCACCAGTCATTGCACTCTCATCCAACAGACAGATATCAAGGCTTTGTCACGGCCTTGTGCATGAAATACCAACGCACAAGGCACGCCTTTGCTTTGGTTTCGGCTTTGTTATGGAAGGTATTATACGTATAGTGGCTTTTCCAAAATGAACTTACCTGTTCACAGGTAAAGGATAACTTTAGGAAACAAAACTGCTTCACAAAGGTAAGGGTAAAAGAAAAGGGTTGGGCTTAAAACAATTACTTCCAGACTTATCTCCTTTTCAACCAAGCCAGTTCCCAGCAGGTGCCCAATCGCAAACCAGTTCTTTGGTTTTCGACTGCCAAAGAACCGGCTCTCAGAAAGGAAAACTGGTTCCACAGCAGCACCAACTCTCTGCTGGTCTGGAACCAAGAACTGCTTTCATCAGGGGCTGGGTTATGACCCCCAACTCAGTATCGATGAGAGAGACCAAATAAACGTGTATCATTCATTTATTTAATTTGTTTAACTGCAATGTGATTGTTACAGGCTACCTAGCTTGTTAGCGGGCTATCGCGAGTGTAAGAAGGGGGTCTACTGTACACAGTCCTGCAGGTTGACTCCCAGTATCACCATTGAATCTCCGCAAAAGTGATTTAACAAGCTCTGCTGTCATTTCGCCTTTGGACATTTATAATGATTTCGCAATGACATAATATTGGCGTCCATTCACAGTGCAAACCATTTCCTTTATTATTACCTTGGTGTTGGACGTGCAAATAACGTGTCACATATTTTCCATTTTATAGGTTCCGACTGTTCATACTGAGCCCATCTCGAACATTCCCACACAGTGGCATAAATATTGTGACTTGAAACAGCAGTCTGAAAGGTGCTTTTGTTTCACATGGGACACGAACACTGTATCCTGGGTCAAAGTCCAGGGTTTGTATGATCCCTCCATGCCTCTTGATCTGCCAACCTTGAGTGGACCTTAGTGTTTCTCTAAGCATCCAATACTGTCTTTGATGGGTTTACACCTGGTGCATCTCATACACATGGTAAATGACACGTTGCGCGTCAGTTGAAGACCGTGAAAAAGTGTCTTTATCTGACGAGTTGAGAGTGAGACCAGCAGCTCTTCAGCTCACTCTGACGGATGGTTCAGTCCACTTTAATAACCCAATCCTTTGATGGACAGTTTAACATGGTCACAGCTATTTGGAACACGCTGTTTATGTTTATTTTAAAGCTGGAGTGTGGAACTTTTGTCCCCTCACAAGTGGTGATAGTGAACATTTATTTGTTTCCCTGGCCAAAAAGGGGTAATTAATAACAACAAAATAAATAAGAAAATATAGCCATTCCCTTTGGTATTAGTGTCAGTCCAAATTTTTACAATCAGTGCTTCCCTTGGATGAAATTATCTAAAATGTGCAATACATGAAAGCATAACCATTGAATCCATTGACTTTTCGTGACTGTAGAGATACTAAGGACGAAACACAAAAGAGATTGTTGAAAATGCATTAGTGTTAAGATGTATCAATAAAAATCATACCAGTTGATCTAATATGATAAAAGTAACAGGAATTACATCTTATATGGAATGGAAATGGCCATATGTATACATTTTTTATGGCTACTGGAATTTATAGTTGTTCGTTTCTTTATCTGTTAATTATAACACTGCTGCTATCTCTCTGTCTTCTATCTCTATCACCTACAGTCTCTCTTCACACTCATTTAGATGAAAGGATGGATGGATGGATGGATGGATGGATGGATGGATGGATGGGTGGATGGATGGGTGGATGGATGGATGAGGCCCCGGCCGACGTCACGACTAATTCAGTGTTTCATTCCTGCAGAGCACATCAGACTCATCAGGGACGCCGTGGGTGGATTCAGAGACACTTCAGCCCTGTGTGGTGTTCTTTTGTAAAAAGCACAACCTGAAATAGAAAACAGAGTCAGTAACATCCTCTAAAATGTTACTGTATTTACCCAAAGTGGTAATCTGCAACATCCTCGTGTCTTTATTCAGAACATCTCTGGTGCTCAGCGCTTACTCCTGTGGATATAAACAAATGGATATAAATGGCTACAGAAGGATTTTGATAACATTGTTGGGGTATTAAGTATTTGTGTCATGACAGGACAATGCATGAGATAAAAAGGGAAATGTTCATGCTCATTCAGTCCTATATATTGCTCAAAAATGAATCGGGGAAATTCACTGTAGGGCTCACAAGCTTGACCTGTGATTATCTTTGTTCTGCCTTATAAAAACACATCTCACATCATGGTAAAGTTTGTAACTCTGAGGGAAAGAGAGAGAAAACCTTCCAAGTTCATCAATAACAGTATATGTTAGGTATATTTGCATTTGTTGTAGCCATGTTGAGAATTTTAACCGCTAGCTGTCCCTTTTAGGCCCGTTCTACCTCTATGAATGGATTAGATTGACCCTTTAGTTTAACTTCTGGTCTCAGATGTTTCTCCTTTCCTGGCTTCCTGCAGCAGCTGAACCGCACCGTGATGGGTGAAGAGCCCAGGGAAAACGATCAGATGAGTCAACGCCATCAACCCTGGCATATAAGTTAGTTATTTGTACGATTAATCAGAAGAAAAAAGAAAAAAAATCCCACTAATTTCACCATAGGCCTGTTTGGTTCCGACCGTGAGCAAGACCAATGACGGAAGCAGCGACCTACTGACGTCTCAGGCCCTGATCGAATCTGATGGCCCCTCGTGCTCCATGAGAAACATCCAGGTGTATAAAACCAGAGCAGAGCTGAAGGCGAGCAAAAAGAGTCGGGAAACATCGGGTCAGCAGAGTGGAGATACAACAACAGCAGCTCGAGATCAGGACTTTGGAGAGCGCAGAACAAAAAGCAGCCAACTTTCTCTAGAGCACATGTAAGATTTTGAATTTATATAGGAATTTATTTATGGTTTATTTGAGATGGTGCACTCACGGTGGTCTCCGCATTTAACCATTTTGAACTTGTGATTTTGTTCTTTTTGTGCGCTCCAGTGAGGTTTTTTTAAATTTATTTTTATTTTTATACGTCTGCCGAAGTTACCGAATATTGAGAATACCGTCGATCTCTCTTTGTAATGCAAGCAGCAGCTGAACACTTTAACTTTGGTTTCGGTGTTTAAATATGTTTAGTGCTCGCCGGAGTCATGGTTGTGCGTAATTACGCATTGGATTCCTTTTGGATTCTTTTTATTTTCTCTGCCTAAATTTACCATCAACCGAGATTTTTCCAGAGAAGATTAATATATTAGTCGTACTTTGTTGCTTAAACTATTCCTGTGTTTTTCTTTTTCACATGACAAGTAGAAATCTGTCAAAGAGCTGAATCAGTTAAGAACTGAAATTTAATCGAACTGTAATTTGGCACAGATGGCAGTGAGAAAATAGAAAATATTTTGGCAGGGAACTCGTTTGAAGCGGACTTCTCTGTGAGTAGAAGCTCAATACATTAAATCTGGCTTCTTATCTTTATGGTGGCAACAGGAGGTTTTGTCCTTGCCATCCGTGTGTAATTACGCATAGGATTCACTTCTTTCTCCCCATCGCCAATTAGCATGAGCGATTTATTAAAGGTCTTTTTGGCTAAACTGCCCGTCTAATTCTTACTTCTGTCTCGAACGCGTAATTTAATGTATTACGGTAATACATCCTACAGGGTAATGAGACAAGGGGAATAAACCATTGTCGTTTCCATTCACAGGTGTAAAGCGATGTTACAACGAACCGGCCCCCAGCTGCTTTTCCTAATAGCCCTGTGCAGTGTGTTGTACTCCCGGACTCTGAGTCTACCATACACATCAATGAGGTAAGAGAAACCTGCGTACTTTTTCAACGTTATCTGTATCTATACCTGTGGATGTTATTTGAGCAGGTTTGTCTCCGGACTCCTGTACAGGTTTATTCACCCTAAAACGCGCTTGTGGTTATAACCAGCACACCCTCCGAATTGGAGCTGGTGCGCGTCTTTTTGACATGTGTTGCATCTTTATTTGGCGTTTTAATGAATCAAATGTACGCAGATTTTTAATGTAACTGTGCTGTGATTCTGTGCAGACCGACAAGACACGCAGACGGTCTGTTCACCAGCGGATACAGCAAACTCCTCGGACAGCTATCAGCGCGGAGGTACCTGGAGTCTCTGATCGGGAAGCGCGTCAGGTAGGTGAACTCCCCGTCCGGAGAGTCCGGGAGACCGGAGAGCTGGCAGGCACAGGAAGAGGCTGAAAATCGCTTTTATTTAGTGCTTTTTTTCATAGTCATTTCTTGAAATTGTTAAATTGGTGTTTAGTAAGAGCAGTGATGGAGGAAGTATTTAGATCCATTACTTAAGTAAAAAAAAAAAAAAAAACTCAGTTACAAGTAAAAATCCTGCATTGAAAATCTTACTTAAGTATGTGAGTATAACCAGGAACATCTATTTGAAATATTGAAAGTAAAAGCACTCCTTGCCAAAAAACCTTTTATATTTATACCAATAGATTATTATTACTCATACAATCCGGTAAAAATCAAAATTGTATTGTTGAAGTTAGTTAGGATGGGGCTTATTTTAACTATTTTGTATGGACTGCAACTAATGATTAATTTAATTATGGATGTATCTGCGGATTGTTTTATCCATTAATTGTTTGATTTTTTTGGAAAAAAGTGATCAATGCCACCAAAGTGACCCAGAGCCCAAAGGGACATCTCAACATTATTACCAATATATTATAATTATTACAATTACTAAAAAGAAAAGCTGTAAATCTTAATATTGTGAATCTAGAATAACACAATGGATTTCCATGACTTAAAAATGTCTGAAATTGCTGACCAAGTTAGTATTCATTTATTGCCTGCCAATCAAAAATTGTATTTATTGTTACATACTGTGGTTTAGTTGATAACAAAGCATCATATTTTATAAGCCTTTCATATGTTATGTTTGCAAAAAGCATAATACTTCATTTGTAAAAAGCTGTCGGATCAATGTAGTGGAGTAAAATGCACAATATCTACAAAATGTGGAGTAGACGTATAAAGTAACATTAAACAGAAACACTTAACCCATATCATACTTAAGGACAGTGTTTGAGTAAATGTATTAAATGAGTGTCTAAAGCTTTAAACACATTTCCACTTGAAAGCTTTTTCACTCAAGACTATCGCCAGTACCATATCTATATGGAATTATGCAAACATATGTGTTAATCTCGAAAAACCTGGACGGCACTGAAAGATTTTTTTGAATAGAAAAAGGGTGGGGAAAGCCAATAAAGAAGCTGACATCAGCCTCTTTCTCATGTACAAAAAAGGAACCATGTTGTCTCGTTATTGTCACTTCAAGGACCAAAGCCACAGGGACTTCATGTAGTCAACAGTTTAAATTTACAGAGTTGTTAGTAAAAAGGTAGAAAATAAGAGATAAGATGTGATGATGACCATTTGAGAGTTATCAAACCATCAATTTGAATGTTGTTTAAGGAGATTTTTGTGTTCATACAGAAGTTACCTCATACAAATTCAAAGAAAACATTTTAGTATGTTGCATTTTAGGATCAGGAGAATGATGAATAATGAATGTATCTGAAATGGTCAATACATTAAACCATAACCATTGCATAAAATTACTTAAGATAAGAGGTATTTTAAGTAATGAAAGACAGAACTTTACTGTGCATCCCCTTTTCCTTTACATCTTGTTCCATGAACCATGAAGTTAATTAAGATCTTGATTTAACAAACATCAAAAAGTTTATTTTATTTCCCAGATCTCATCAAAAGCGTCTGTAATTTCCTTTAGTTATAGAATCAAATGAAACACAAACAAAGTAGATAAAAGTTTTTTTTGATATTTTATGTCTAACTTTAACATCAGGCAAAAAAAGTTAAATGCATCTTCTTCTTCTTTTTTTATTGTAATCTTGGCAGTTAAACAACAGAGGACGTACTGGCATTTGCAATGAAAAGACCCGACCTGCTTGATGATGCATTTTGTAATTGACTAAACATTTTTAAAGGTTAATTTATGCCATTACCGCTTCATTACATGTTTGTTAAACAGCCAGGAGGGATTCACACACACAAAGAGAAGAAAGACACCATGACATCACTGGACTGAAACCTGCTGCCCTCTGAACTGTGCTGACACTGTGCCCAACACCTTCATCCTTCCCTTTGTTTCTGTCATGATCTCTCTGCAGTGATGAGCTGATGGATGAGCCAGTGAAGCGCCACTCAGACGCCATCTTTACAGACAACTACAGCCGCTTCCGCAAACAGATGGCTGTGAAGAAGTACCTGAACTCAGTCTTAACAGGAAAGAGAAGGTATAGGCATCAGTCCTCCCTACATTAACCTGTACATCTCTGTTTCATTCTCTCCCTTAAGTTGGCTGCAGCAGCATAAATAACATAATGACTCACTGAAAGCACCTGAAAATAGTTTAAGTATCATTTGGCATTGCCGACAACCCTTTTTATTTTAGTCCCCTTTATTATTATAAAACCTTTCATACAAGAAATGCAGCACACAAAAAAACACATGACATAAATAGACATAACATGAACGCAAATTTAAAAAAAAAATGAATGAAAAGTAAGATAAACAGTAAGATGAAAATAGAGAGCCTTAACATTGTCAAGGGACTAGAGCTACTAGGGCTACTTTTACTACTGAGCTTTTCCATAAATAAATCTATTCTAAATGAGTAAAAAAAAAATTGTGAAGGCCAAATTTACTTGGTGTTGTTGAGCTGCTCATATTATTATGGGATGGATTAAAATAAGGCTGCTCAGTAAGCTTAATATCCATTCTGGGAACTCGACTCCAAAAAAAAATTTTTTTCAAGATTAGTAATAATAATAATTGGATTTATATAGCGCTTATAAAGATACTCAAAGGCAGTTAACATGGAATGGATGAACAAATACAGAAAACAAAAACAAAATGTATAGTTTATAACAGTTTGGGTTTGAAGAGGCAGTGTTGTAGGCTTTCTTGAACAGATGGGTTTCCATTTCTGTTTGAGTTCAAGTTTTAGATGTTTGGAGGGAGCGAGTTCCAGAATATTAAAGCAGTTAAGCGGTTTAGGCCAAATGTTCACAAACTATATTTTGTAACTTCAAAATACTGGCTTGAGCACTAACAAATCAGCAGTGAAAAAATGTTATCCTCAACATTTGTTGTGTTCTGGTTTCAATATGATGGAGACAATTGGAGAACAATTAGACAAGAAATAGGCTGTAGGCATTTTATTATTAAATGTTTACAACATCTGGCTCTGCATGCAATGCCTTGTAAGTTAAGCCTTGAGCCTTAAAATCAGCTCTAACTTGAATTAGTGACTAGTAAAGACAGGTTGGAATAGGCATTATATGGTTACATTTTCTAAAAGAACAACATTGGAGTCATTTAATAAGAGAGGTTTACAACTTTGCAGAACATGCATTTTAATGTACATTTCATACATAATATGCAGCACTTTTTCCTCTGTCAGGTGTTCTGATCATTTTTTTATTATTTTCCCCAATAGTGCATTCAAATAAAACTATTCATATGTATTTGACTTTCTCCAAACAGCCTAGAAGATCCTGGAACCAGCGACCCAGAGGAGTCCAGGGACGAGCCCAACACCTTCCAGGAGAGCTACGATGACATCAACGTAGATCACCTCTTAAACAACTTTCATCTGGTAGGAACACACACAGGCACACACGCACACACACACACACACACACACACACACGGGATAATGAGATCATCATAAACATAATGCATTCACTAGCCACCAACATTTACAACTACAATATATGCCTAAGACCCAAACCCTAGCCTGACTCACAGGTTCCCATCCTGATGGTCCTGACTCCTACTAGGCTTCACCAAAGCTTCAAGGGGTGTCACGAGGCCTTCTTGATTTAAGGGCTGTAGGAGAACTTGCAGTTAAAAAATTGCAGTTGGCAAACCGAAACACATGCTATATTCACAGGGCCTTCCCTCTCTGCTGATCTCAGCCTCATCCTGCATTAGAAAAGTACACAGTTACAACAACCAACGAGATAATATAATAGTCGCCAAGCATCAAGGAGATAAAAATACAGAATTTATCAAAAAATAAGGAAGCGTATGGTTGTTTAACACAACATGATACAGAGAAATGTGCTAAAAGCTCTTAAACTTAACAGGAAAACTAATCTCTGGTGCAATATTCACAGGAAATAATCTGCTCAAAATTCATCCAAATATTTTTACTCAAACTTTCTGCAGTTATTGTGTTTACTATTTGGGCTAAATGTGCAGTTTATTGGTTGTTTTGTACTGTATTTTGCATTGAATATAATATATATATATATATATAATATAAAATACCCATTAGATATGTTGCTTAGTCAGAGATCTTTAGTTTACCATGAATAATAGAAAACAGTTCCCTTAAAATGTGGTGACTAGAATTGACCAATTTTTGTTATATAACATTCACAAGCACACATTCCATCATGTTAACGATGATTTTTGTAACAAATCTATAAATGAGTAAAAAATTTAGGAAAATCAAGAGATACTATATTAATACTATAAGACTGTCAGCTTTCAGTTGTTCTACATCAATAATGGTCTTCTCTGTCCATTTTCTCCCCTGTCCTGTTTTTTTTGCAGCCACTTTGAGGAGGGGCCTGTGCTCGAATGAATACCTCAAGTCATCGTCATGAAACTGCCCATTCTGAAAAACAACACAGTATTAATCCAAAGGACATTCGAAAGTCAAATCAGCCAATGATGATGTTTTCTCCAATGTGGTTATCTATCTATTCATCCACACAGTACATGTTTACACTGTATATATAAAGTATATATATACAACACTATATAGACTCTTTGGGGCCGCACTGAGCAACATGCGTGTCAACGTGCAGTTTGATCAATTGGTGTTTGAAAACAACAACTGGCAACAGACGTACCACATTTACTTTCTTTCTAAGATCACTGATGTTCCATTCACTTTCAATTAATCAAATTCTCTCCAAATTCATTTTGAAAGGAACTAATGTATCATTAAATACAAGTCAAATTTGTCAACTTTAAGTCAAACATTTGGCCCGCTGAATGTCAATAGATCAATATTTACTTTGAATAGTGTATCTTTACCATTGATTTTCAATGATTCTACTGTAACTTTGGATTTAACTGTCCAATGTTTGATCAGGAAATTAAGTATTACTGAATTCTTGTGAATTTTCGCCCAATTTTAAATGAATGTTTCTAACTAATCTTCAGTGAAATGCTACCACTATTGACTTTAATCGAAATTCTGTCTTGCAGAAATTTAAGTGGAACAAACTTTAACTTCAACAGAACAATGGCTCTACTCACTTTAGTAAGAAAATACTTGCATAAAATTGAATTAAATGGAACATTTGCACTATGTTAAAAGTTAAAACTTTCAATGACACCATTACACCAATTTGACCTCCATTTAAACATTTCACTTGTTGAACGTCAATGGAATTAAATTTACGTCCATTATAGTAACTTCCCATTGAATTTCAGTAGATCCAACTTAACTTTCAGTTGAGCATTTGACCCGTCTAATTAATTTCCGCTAACCAATAGTTCCATTAACTTTAAATAGAGAACTCTTTAGAGAGACGCTTTATTAAAAGCTGGCCGATTTACATTTAACAGAACAATAGTTTCATACAATACAAGTATGCTAACTACAATGATTGGAACTTTTCATGTGTTTGTTGTTCTAGTACACATGGGATAATACATTAGGACAGGACGCCAGTTGTGTTCTTCAAATTACCAGTTGACCAATTCATTTTCAATGGTGCAATCATGATTTAAGTGCAGGCTGAATTGTTGTAGAGAATCCAAACGTGGTCATTTAATGATTAAAAGGAGATACAGAAACAAGAGGAAGAGGAGCACACTTTGAATGGACACAGATGCATATAATCACTTTATACTATTCAATATGTAGAGCAAAGACATTATAACTGAGCATAGACCTGCCTTTAGCGCATATAGTGATGTACACCACTCACCAAATAAAAGATATTGGTTTATTTTTCAAAGCTGAGTCTTTTTGTCTGGCTGATTGTTTGACGATTGGAGTTTTGAAGTTAAGAGTTTGGAGGGTTTTTTTAATCCATACCACATGTTGAATTTAAGCTGCTGAGAAGAGATATTTTGTCTTTTTTGACAATTTTTCTTCTCTTTAGCCACAAAACCTTGAGAGTGAGTTAACTGTTTTCCCTAAACTGTAATTTTTGGCCTGTTAAAAAACAGCATTTAAGCCAATATGAGCTACCCTTCCACTGACTTTTATTTTTGGGTTCTTTTAAAACAAACATTGCCATCCCAGTCCAGCTAATCACAGTTTCAAAAAGAAAAAGCCTAATGTGATCATATAAAAGGATGTAATATGTTGACATATGTGAGTACAAAGCAGCAAGCAACCTTTACTTCTCCCGCAAGGGTGTTAGCTGACAGGGTACAATGAGTTTGCCTCTTTTTACTTAAAATGGCTTTCTTTTCTTGCCAGCATATAAGCTCATTTTAGTGCTGCCGTCTTGCCAACTGTCCCAGTAAAACAGGTTACAGAGCTCCTGGGAAACTTTTCTGAGTATCAGCGAATACTTTCCATAAATGACTATATGAACAGTTATGTCTGACAGAAATGTTGAGTATCCTCATAAATCTTACAGAAACAAAAAGTTGAAAAAATGTTGTAAAGGCAGTCAATGTGACTGTATATGCTTCATGTCTCTTTTACAACAGGTTGCTCATTTGTTGAACCATTATATGCTTTATCATGCTTTTTCCAAATTAGGAAACAATGGAGTTACGAGTTAAGTTTTTGGTGAAGGAAATGGGATGGTGAGAGGAAGAAAAGAGCAGCATGAAACACAATAAAAGGATTGTGTGACTGTGAATGGACTGCACAGTGACTTCAGCACCATGGACAGCAACGCTGCCAGCAGTTGGATAGTTGGCTCAGAATCTACACAGTTTTCTACTTTTGTTTTTCTCCTCCAAACCTTTTTTGCTTTGTCAGAGTCTAATAATGTTAATGATGATAATGTTTCAGCTCAGGCAGGTCTGGAGATGGCACAGCTGTTGCCAAACCTCCAGCTCAAATCGCCTGTGGAGTGGAGAGGAAGGTGCTTGCAGAACGATATAGATAAGTTATGGGCAGCTTTGAGTTAGATTTGAAAAAAACATTTAGATTTTTTTGGAATCTCTTTAAGTCATGACAAAACATTATTTTATTTTTATTGTTAAGCATTCATAACTGAATCTGAGTTATTCAATAATATGTGTAGGTCTATTGTTTTCTATATTTCTACATTTTTCTTATCATAAACATATCACATGACAAAACAAACAAACAAACATATAAATAAATGGATGACATGTTTCTTCACTGCCATAATTAAGGATGCTGTACACTGCCTTAAATATGCACTTAAAAAAATCTCAGTAATGTGTTATAATGCATGACTGAAAATAGTTCCCAACAACACATGCTTTATTTTTTCTTGTTTGAGTAAAAGTGGCCGTCGGTTTTGGGAAATTATTTAACTGCTTCAAAAGGTGTAAGTATATATGAATTTACAGGATTTATGTCTTCAGTGGGAACCAATGGGCTTCGGACTAAGTGTCACAAAAAATGGTAGGGAACTTAGAAAGGATAGAGAGAACATTTTTAATGGGATTTGTTGACAATTAAAAAAATAGGAAAAAAAGATTAAGATTTACTTGATTACAATATAAAAAAATAAATAATAATTGATCAAATTCATATAGTGCTTCTACTCACTTAAATACACGATTTGTAAGAAACAATAAAAATATTGTCTGTATATCCAGGAAACATGTTAAGATAAGATAAGATAAGATAAGATAAGACTTTATTTATATTTTATTCATTACAGCAGCTCAAGGTACAGGCACATAGATGTAGAAGACAGAATAAGAAAATAAAAAATAAGACATATACATACATTCTATACACATTCTATACATACATTTCTTATACATGCATTTTTATTATTAATACATATTTTTTGTGTTTGTTTGTTTTCCTGAAAGTACTTTTTACAGATATTGCACATTGAAGGAAATATATTTTAGCATGTTAAATAGGCTAAATAAGATGTTGCATGTAGTAGTAATTGTGATGAAGCTCAGTGTAATTCAATCATCTCAACTTCTATGAAGCCAATGAAAATATTTTCCTGTAGGACAGCTGTGTTAAACAACATAGAACTAAATCTATACATTTTATTGAAATAATCACATTTTTCAGGGTTCAAAATTAAACATTACACCTTTAATTCCTATTCAGCTGGCCTTCACAGGTTTAGCGGAAATAGGTCACACTGGTTACTGCTAATGGACTGCAGGTCAGTTGTGTGATGTCTAGAAGTCTGAAAGTAGCCATTTCACTCATGTAGTCATGCTTCACACCATTAGCAGACTTCTCAGTTTCCACAGCTCTGCTCTGTAATGGCTCCCACTGTAGGAGGAAATGTTTACCAGAGATGGGTGATGAAAAAAGCTGAAGTGCAAATGGACTGTTCATTCATCTGCCCTGTTCTTCACAGTTTAGTGACATAAAAAAGTTTCTTGTTTTCTCCCTCTAATAGCTTTTTGGGTGTGCTGCAAAATGAAAAAGTCTCACATGGATTTAACCGTACTGGACCCTACATGTCTTGATGTAAACTTTAGCTCATAATCTGTGAGATGTCCATAAATGTACATGTTGCTCTTTATCCATCCTGCCACAACACTTTTCTGATTCAGCCTACATACAATTCATGAGTGCTTTGTTCGAAGCTCCTTCTGAATTAACTTCTATATGATGCACCTTATGGCTTGTGTCACAAACACACTCATTTATGTTTTGCAGAATGCAGATTTTCCACAGAGAGAAGCTATTTAGTCGTTGTAGGATCTGTTTAATGGATAGATTGTAAAAGAAAAGTGGACTAAACCACCCCATAGACACCAATTGCTTTGATGAGCTGAAAACAGAGAAAGATAGTCCTTGGCAAATCATGCCCTGCTTTATCGTCTATTTAATTTTAAATGGGACCATCATTTACTAAATGAATATTATATTATTATTATAATCATCAAAGAAAATCTGAAAATGTTTACTGAGTCAATAAATTAAGTGAGAGGTAGCATCAGACTTCTATACAATCCAACTTCTTTTTGCATCCAGTGAACCCACCCCCTGCTGGCCATTAGAAAGAATGCAAGTTTGAGGCACTTTTGCATTGGCTTCACTTTTCAGACCCGTTGGTTGTGCCTTCGTTCGACAACTATAAATAGGAAAAGTTGCAGCAATTTAGACATGCCCTCTTTTCAATTAGGGTTTTAACATCATATATTACTTTTCTGTTGAGTAATGGAATTTTTTACTTGTACTATCCATGGGCATTTATGCAACAAAGTTAAACAAACAACAAACAAACAGAAAACAGCATTCCCATATAATTAATCAGATTTCATGCAACCAGGGTTTCCTCCTCCAAATGACTCAGTTCTGGTGTTAAGTTTAAATGTAATTGCTCATTCTCTGTGTTGTGACTCACTTTGTTTACAAGTGTCAAAATGGCAGCAGATATTTGACTCATAAATGTCATAAGCAATGTTCTGCAGGGCTGGACCCACATCAGACAATCTTATAATTAGAAGCCAGGGTGGCACTCTGGGTGGATGGGAGATTTTGCTGATTCAGCCTTAGCTCGCATCAGTTTCACAGTTTGCAAGCAGATAGTTTGATTTCATGTGTTGCAGCACATAATCAAGAGCCATGTTAACTATCCTGTGGGGCTATGCTTTGAGCTAAATGCTAATGCCTACATGCACACAATAACAATGCTAATATGATGTTATAGGCAGTGTAATGTTGACCTTGTTCTTAGTGTAGCATGTTAGAATGCTAACATTTGCAAATTAGCCTCAAACATAGAGTACAGCTGGGACTGATTAGTTTTGCAATGGTGAAGTTTTGACCTGAGTGTGGCACTAAAGTTATTACAACACATTCTGATGGAGCATTTCACTTCAAAGGGCAACCTCATGGCCTTGCTGTAAGTGGGTATAAATAATGGAAGCATTGATGTATGGATAGAAATATAAAGATATATTTGATTATTGAAGTCTATACATAACATAGAAGATGACATTAACCTGTGCATACTTTTTAGAATTAAGTCACCATATTATCAATTATTAGATCCTCTCATCTAATGTGTGTATAGAACATGTAATGGATAATGCTTGATAAGGTGTTCATCAGGAATTAATTGACCACGGGGAGGCCAGAACAATCTGATGTGCAGTCCAATAAGTCCTGATAATTAACTCGCTTATACTATGGTCACGTGCCAGAAAAAAGGGCTATTTTAAACAGACAGTTTCACTGGAACTACTAGCATATGTGTCCTTTCTCTAGAATTAATGGGAACCCTGTAGCCAAACAGAACAGAGCATTCACCCAGACCATGGTAAAATAAGAGCAAATAGGAAGCAGCTTGGTGCTAGGAAATGGGAAAGGCCCTGGGTTTTACAGGCAGAGCAGATGAGTGAAGTGGAAGCAGGTGTTCAGATGGGTGTGGTAGTCAGGTGATGGGAAAATGAGGGGAAGTCTGAGGACATCTGCTGGATGGAAGGAAAATAGCATGAAGGGGCCTGGGGGTGAAGAATGTGGCTGAAGAGAAGGAACAAACTGTGACAAATAGAAAACTTCCTGAAAATATTAAGACATTATTTGCAATTTACAGTAATATTACCAAATACAATCCCATAAAATATACTTTTGCATTTATAGGTTATATACAGTAAACTTTGTATGTCTGCCTGTTTTTAAACTGATATAATTGTCCCAATCCATCTATGTGCTCCCTATGTCAGTTGTCTGTTTGTCTTCACCGTTTTTGCTAAGCGTTCCCACCTTCAGTTTCTTTTATTTACCTAGTGTTTTCCTGACCATTTTTCTGTCACCTTGACTCTAATTTTGCCTGTGTTATGGACTGTTTGTGCTGTGTACCGAATCCAGTAAAGACATTTTACTTTTTACACTCCTCTTTTTCGTCATCTTTTTCTGTCATTCTTTCTTGTTTTTTTTTATGGTGTTTTTCTACATGTCTGTATGTGTGTGTGTGTGTGTGTGTGTGTGTGTGTGTGTGTGTGTGTGTGTGCGTGCGTGCGTGCGTGCGTGCGTGCGTGCGTGTGTGTGTGTGTGTGTGTGTGTGTGTGTGTGTGTGTGTGTGTGTGTGCATTTTAATCAATTGTATGAGATTGAGGCAAGTTTTGTCAGCATAAACAAAACTCTGGTGTGTTTTTGTGTAAGTATTGTGGTCGTCAATACATATCTTGCCTGTGTGTGTGTGTGTGTGTGTGTGTGTGTGTGTGTGTGTCCGCTCTCCTGGACATTTGTGATTACTGCCTGGTTTGTGGAGAGGCTTCACTCATTAACTCTCATCACTGCTGATCTTAATGGACCAAACAGAGTAAAAATAGACAGAGACAGAGGGCTGCAGCCTTTTAACACCAAGCACCGTGCATGCATCTGTGTGTGTCTAGGTGTGTGTGTGTGTGTGGGTCTGAGCTGAGCTCTGGCTTCACGTTGAAAGAGTCAAGTACTTCTGCTGCAGACACCCATACATCTATAGATATAAATCAGGCACTTTGTGAGCCCCTACAGATCAAAACACCATTTTCTTGTATTCTTATACATCACTAATACCTGGCAAGACCGCAGAGCTGTGCACAAAGGAAAATAAAATACAAAGTCTGTAGATATAGGTAAAAGTTAAAAAAAACAAAAACTCTTTTCATTCAAGGAGAGGGAGTGGCTAGTTGGGGTGTAACGATATATTGATCTGTATTAATTGATTCAATGATCAACATTCCAATATCATCAATGCATATTACATATCATCATCTTTATGATACGCCTTTATTCTGAAATTTCCACTGGCTATTTATTAATTTAATTAAAAAGAATTGATTGGTTTTCATTTAAATGTAATGAGTTAAGCCTGCCCATGCCCCGGCATTCTATGTGGCAAACATGTTCTGCCTTTTTCTAGACTAAAAACATAAAGTCATTAGGAAAGGCTTCATTTTTTTTTCTTCAGCCTCAGTCTGAGCACTTGATTCATGTCCTGCCTTTGTTTCCCCACAGGCGCTCGAGTGACAGCTTCGTTTTAGGGCTTTTACAGTTCAGCTTTGGTGGCGTACGGCTGATTGACATGCGGAAGTCACTGCGGATCAAGATCATCAACCTGGAAAACACACACACACACACACACACACACACACACAGCTCACATGGTCCGGATGTTGCCCTGTCATACACCAAACCCCCTCCTCTATCCTTGGGCTGAAATGAGCTATTTACAAAAAAAAGAAAAAAAAGTAGAAGAGGGAACTTCACAGGATGGTGGGCAGATGTCAGAAAAACATCAAATTAAATAAATAAAAAACAAATTTTGTAGTATTAGAGTATTGTGTGAAAAATTTTCATCTTAAACAGCTGACCGTTAACACACAAACATGTGGCAGGGCAGCTCTAATGACTTTTACAATTAGCCGCAGTCCTGATTGTGTCGGGATGTGTCTCGCTGCAGCAGCTGATCAATAAATCGGCCAGATAAATGACCCTGAGTCTCTGAGGAAGTGAAAGGCCACCACACAGATTAATCAGCAGTGACATCAGCAGCTCTGACGTTTCACAAAATAGTCCATTTAGCTGCAACATCATGACATTTCCTTACATGTTATATCGACACAACCTTTATATCCACACATTTGTGGCACAAATAGATAAAATAAAACAAGGCCTTTACGTTTGAACATTTGTAGTCACTTGGCACAAATCGTGTTGAAAGAAAAACACATAACTGTATTTTTGTGACTGATATGGATATTCAAGAGTTGAAAAACATCATATAGAGTGACCAATTTAATTTTTCAATTTATATTCAGTTGTTAAAGAACTGAGAGAACAATAAACACTGAGCACATTTTACATCTGAAAATAAACTTTCCAAGCTCTGATGGACAAATATATCTTTTGTATTAAGATTTCTTGGTATTTATTGAATCTTAAGATGAGGCACTACAAGCAAAAACATCAATCAGGTATATGATTTTGGGCTGTTCTGCTTTCAGATTAGTGGAAAACAAAACATCCAAAATTTACATTTAGGTGTTTATTATACTACACTTTGTCTGTTTGGGTCTGTAGTTTACTCCTAAATTCACCAAAACCTCAGATAATAAAACCTTATAAAATACTGATTTTGAATATGTAAACATTAAGCATAACAATACCAACAATAATTTCTGTAAATTTAGTTTTATGGTCATATGTAGTCATATTGAGCATTATAATTCACTATCAAGGTCTTCACAGTGCACCATAAATGTTGTCTTCTCATAGAGGTGTCATTGAAATATATTTTCAACTATAATGGTACTAATCCTAACTCATATCATTTAAAGATAAAACATTAGGAGATGTAACAAGCCTATACCTGGAATATACCTGTGATGCATCGTACAACTGGTGCAATTTGAGTGGCTTCTGAGAACAAGCAGGGTTTTTCTTCCCACAACACAGGATGTCCGGCTCAACAGAGATGATTGCCATGCAAGACTTGACACATGAATGAAAGTTGACGGATGTTTATATTCGTCATCCCAACAAAACACACACGGCAACAAAGCTATGCAAGAGAGCGACAAATGGGTCATCCTGCAAATGTCAGAGTTAACTATCTAATGTCAGTGATGCTATCCGCTGCTTCATAACTCTCCTAAACAAATGACTGATTCAAGCAAATGTCTTTTTTAAAGGGAAAACCAGCAGAGGATATAATTATCCTGGGAAGAATAAAAAAAAAGGATGAGTGTTCATTTAAAATGGGTATTTTCTTAGAGCTCCAGATCTGAATCTCAGTGATGAAGTTATTAAATAATCATTCTAATTGATTATTAAAATGTTATTTTCAATTCATCACTCAACATACATAAGTACATTTTGAAAATTAGAAATGTCTTTTGCCTATGTGGTCTGATTTCTTTAATTAGTTGTTGCAGTAGAGTAGTATAAAGACAATGTTTGTTGTATTAGAATATGCAGCAGTCAAAAACTGACTTTTTGAAAATGTTGAAAGAAAAGTTGAGACACCAAACAGGGAAAGCCACAGTAAGAAGAGACTATTACCACAATGAGCAGTTAATGCAGATGAGGAAACAATGCTGCCCTCTGCTGAACAAAATCAAGACATGACTATCTCGCAGGTTTCCTTCATTTATTATCTGAAATGATTGAGGATAGTGTGAAATTAAAAAAACTAAAATGCAAGCAATTATTTTCTCTATGCATTTTAAAATAACAGGTCTTAGGCAGCATTTAGTAAGAATCGTATTCCCTCTTTCTCAGATGTTCAAAATTGTCATCAAGTCTGTGAAAATGCTGAAATATACAGCATTTTAAACTGTGGTGGTAGGGTTATTTTATATGCTTTTATAACCTCCAGACTGGACTATTGCAACAGCATTCTCTACGGCCTCCCCTCCACCAACCTTCAAAAACTACAATATGTCCAAAATTCAGCTGCTCGTTTACTCACCCACTCCCGCTCCAGAGACCACATCACGCCCATCCTTCAGCACCTTCACTGGCTCCCTATCCAGCACAGAATCCACTTAAAGATCCTGCTCATCACCTACAAAGCCCTCAATAACCTTGCTCCCCCATACCTCACAGATCTGCTCCAACGTCACTCCCCCACCTGCAACCTCAGATCTTCAGACGCCAACCTACTGACCCCCATCACCATGACCAAGCACCGCACCATTGGCGACAGAGCCTTCTCCACTGCTGCCCCAACCCTCTGGAACTCCCTCCCTACTCACATCCGCAATTCCAACTCCCTCCATGCCTTCAAAAACCAACTCAAAACCCACCTTTTCAAAATAGCTTACAATACCTGAACTCATAATCTCTCATCTCTGTTTAGTTGTTTTCTTCTGTATTTTGTTTGTGTGTGTCTAATTTCCTGTCATGTAAAGCGACTTTGAGTGCCTTTAAAAGCGCTATAAAAATGCAATGTATTATTAGATCTACATTTACTAATTAGGGTGGCTTGTTTTGTTTTTTCACCGTTTCACCTGTCAAACTGATGATTAGTGTGCTGTCAGTCGTGGGATAAAAGTCAGGTCAAAGAACCACAAACACACAGGATAAGTTTAAGAAGTCTCTATTTACAGGAAATACAAATATAACAGTAAAAATAAACATTTAAGGCCCTCTTAAAGAACATTTATTCAAAAAAATAAACATACAAAACTTTACAATATATTCGTATCATTTAATGTTAAAACATAATAAAATTGTATAATTTAAAGCACATCTGCCTGTGGTTCTCTTTTTTTTTGGCATCAGTAGTCGCTCACAGACGACAAAAGTTTTAGCCAGGTGACACTTTCTGGTTGATTGTCCCAGCAGTGTTGTAACAAGTGCTTCAGTAAGTTGATGCAGTCGGGTTGAGCCACAGGGTTCTGCATGTGTCAAAGTTTTGTTGCCACCATGCAGATACAAAAGCCTTTCCAGGTTGAGCTTGTGTAAAAACAATTCCCGCTGCCCGAACTTCAGAGAGTCCAGACCTGCCCAGTTAAAACAGTCAGTGAATAAAAGCTCAGTAAAGCCCGATCACAGGCGTCTGACATTCCTCTTGCTGCGAGCACTGCCTGGTATGATTGGGGTCGTCATGAATGTAGGGAAGTCGGTTCGGGGCCGCACCACTCTGCAGGGGGTCGAGCCGTGGAAGGGCTTCTGGCAGTGGGTGCAGAAGTCGAAGAGACAGCTGGAACGTGTGCATGTGGCTCTCTGAACTTCTGCCAAATGTGTGGCTGGTGAGCCGCAGCGCATGCAGGAACGCAGAGACTCATGCTGCTTCAGATTGCTGGCCGCCTGCAGAACAAAACATTAAGGTTTGTTGAAGCCAAAAAACGACAAGTACAATGATGCATTTTCCATAGCATATATGCGACTTCGTCACTGTCGTAGTGTCACACCACAGCAGGTTTCAATGACTGAATCTCCTAATATCCCTCTTTACCAGGGTACTCGCACCATCTTTAAAGTCAAATTCAATGCTTTAAGATTTATAAGACAATATAGTGATTTTTGATTAAAAAAAAGCAAGACAGCTCGAGTCCTACTTAATGAAATTATGGTGTGCATCTTTAAACCATTTTTTGATGTTTAAAGACCAATGGGTTAATTGGCCGAATAAGCAATAATGAAAACAATAATTTATACAAAAACACTCACCTGCATGTATTCATTGAAGCGTGTACATTGGGAGTTGGGTGTGCTGCTCTTCTGAGAGACAGCTGTCCGTCTGTTGATCCTGTAGCTCGAGGTGGAAGAGGATGATGGAGTACTTGAAGAGGCCAGAGTCTGCATGCAGGACAGCACCACCCTGGACACAGCCACATCTCTTGTCAGACCACCCTTTTGCCTCAGAGAGCTTGTTGACTCCTTTAAAAAGAGAAAAAAACATTAGAAGATTAATACTTTATTTTTTTTTTACTAGACTTTAAACATCATAGATTAGAATACTAAACATGCCTGAAAAGTAAACATTTTTTTTAACCAAGCATGCCAGAACATGCTGTACATGTGTTGTAATTTGTACAACACATGCTATTTTTCCATTAGAATGAGTGCATATGTGTGTTTCCTCACCCTGAGTTCCTGTTCAGCTCTTTGACACCTGCTCAGAGCTGCTGTATCCTCACAGATTATCTTTCTCCATGTCCTGCTCACTTTCTTACAGCTGTGAGAGAAGAGGTGAAAAAAAGATGAATACAGAGAAAGAAAATTGTAAACTGTAAAGAGAATGATAAATTCCTGAAGCATTTTTAATTTCATTCTAAACCTTTACTTAGATACAGTCTACGAGAAGATACAAATACGTTATTATTTACAGCTGTTGCTAGTTGTGTAATTTCAGAAAAGACACAACTCGCCACTTCCTTGAAACAGAAACAAAATTGTACACCCAGGTCATCCCTTGTGAGTTTGTACACTCTCTACACATAGTTAAGCATTTGTAGTTTACCTAATGAGGTCCATGTCTGCCAGCAGGCCCAGGATGTTGGTCAGGATACATTTCATGTTCCTGGACAGCAGGCATGAAAACACGTCAACATACTCCAACCCCATCTGGCCTCCAATCACTCGATCCAAAAGATGATCCTCTGCTACCTTTGGCACAACGCTCCAGTCATACCTGAGCCAAGGAAAATAACTGTAAATCACTTGTGTACTAAACATTTTACAGTCAGGCAAATCTAAACTTTATTATGTACATCAGGAATCATACTTGAACCAAAACACCCAAAACTTTCTGATGATTGTCTATTAACATTGTACAAGGGGAATAGTGGGTGTTGTTGGTTAAGTTTTCTGTTCTAACCCGTAGTCTGGTTTCACTGAATGTAGGACAATGATGAAAAACAAACACGGAAAAAACTAATTCCCAGTCCCTTTTACACTTTTGATATTGTACGATAGCCCACAGGCAGAAATATATTGCAATACCTTTTAAATGTGCACACCAATTTTAAAACAGGAGGAAATAAAGCCCCTTGTTGTCAGCTATAGAGCCACAATATGAGTATGAAATCCTACCGCTTATTCTTCCGATAGCTCTTGGCAAGCTCTTCACACACAGCCTGCTGGAACTTCAGTATAGGGAGGTTGGAGTCATTGTGATTGTTGGACGGGGTGGATGACATTGAATATGCCGCTGTTCTCCTCTTATGACAATCCACAGGAGTGAAAGCTGCCACCACTGACACTGGATGGGGAGAGTCCGTCTTCACTTTACATTTTGATGGAGAATCCTTTGATGATATTGTCTTTTCCTTATGTGCAGCAGCAGCTGTGGGTCTTCCCTGCATCTCTTCCTCCTCTTCATTAATCTGGCTATTTTGCAGAGACAGATAGCCACTGTCCTCAAACACTTCATCCAGAGTCCTGTCATGCTCCCTGCTGGTGCTGTTTTCCTTGTTGTGTACAGCTTTGGTGTTGTTGTTAAGAGAGAATAACACGGTAGTTACTCCTGTAGGTGGACAATGGGGTTTGATGGGGATGGGCTTTTTCACTGGGGAAACTTTGAAGTGAAGCACCTTGGACTCTGCTACTGCAGAACTTTTCTCCATGTTGCTGGCCATAGTAGTGTCGTAGCGAGGGCATTTCATGGTGACTTTCTCAAAGTGAAGCAAACACACTGCGCAGTATGCAGATATCTAAATAAATGAGACAAATGAGGAGCTTATGTTAGGTTTTAAATACAAATGTGACTGTCAAGCCTGTCAAGCAGCATGGCTCGTTTTAGCTGCAAGCCAAACTTAGCTACACATAACCTAAGGTAAAGATTACGTTTCCTGACATGAAAGATAGAAGTGACACACGACTATATTGCTAATAAACCGTTAAGATAACCTTCAGATATTGGTGGAATCTCTTTTTTCATATATTTTTGAAAAAAAACGATTTTGGCGCGATGTAGCTAGATTTGGCGGAAACGTAACAGTGACGTGAAAATACTCAGACTCCCTTTTGCAGTCGTTTAATGCATACGTGGGCTATATTGTGTAAACTCCTCAAGTGGTATGATCTGGTGCATATTAAGGGGTTGAATGATTAATGTCTAATAATCTAGATTGCCATGAATTCACGCGCGTATAGTAGGGTGTATGTAAGTAACGTTAGCGTGTTTCTATGAAGCTTACTAACTTAATTTGCCAGCTCTTAACTAACTACATACATAACTCAAACTATTAGTAGTAAACCTAGTCTAAAATGCATTATAATGTCGGTTAGTATTGTTAAGTTAGTTCACATTTCGTTTCCGTTGACATGCTAACTAACCTAGCTAGGTTAGTAACGTTACCCCGGGTAGCTAACAGTTGTAGAATATGAGCAGTTCGGAGGGTGAAAGATGTTAGTTGAAGTTTTTTAACTCACGTTTCGCCAGTATTGTTATCCAGAGCAGACTCTTGCTTCCCCCCTTTTAGCCGCTGAACTAGCTTTCGGCTTGTACCCGCTGTACCCAAATTAAATGCTCCTCAAACTGATTGTCCGCCAGTTGCTGCGACTATTTGAAATCCGTGCGCAAAAGGCGCAAACCAATCACAACGAAGCGGGCGTTTGTCTCTTTAAACCAACAACCTATGGGAGCTGAGATTTCAATATGTTAAGGTAAGTGACGTCAGCACGCTGTCGACGTGGTCCTACTGGAATATACCACCCGACGTGAAACATGGATGATAATGGCCACTCAGTCTTTAACAGTCCAATCCAATCCACTTTATTAATATAGCACGTTTATAACAAACACAGGGTTTTCAAAGTGCTGCACAGAAACACAATGAATAAACAACACAATTGAAGCACAATAATAATAATAATAATAATAATAATAATAAAGATACGTAGACAATAAAAAAACTAAAATACAATATGATAAAATGGAATTAAATAAAAATAAATAAAATGCACTGCCGGCACAAAATAAAATATACATGTATACACTTAAAATTGTAAAATCATAAAAAACATACAGTGGTTAAAACATTCACAAACTATGTTATATTTAAAGTGCTGAAGCTTTGCAACTAGTGAACCCAAGCCGGCTTAAATATTAGACTTTTTATTTTCAAATTGTCATTGAGTGTGCATAAAGGTTTATGAAGATTCAAATGTAAATTACTTATTCCCTTATGATTTAAATTGTGACTTGGCGATGCATCTAAATATGCAAAGTTATGTTAGCTAAACTACTTATTTTGGGAATTTGAGTAGTGAAAATGGAAATGCAATTTTTTTAAATTTAAACGTTAACCCAGTTCATGAATATGTTCCTGGGAAATTAATATTTTCAGATTACATTTTCATTTGAATTTATAGCACAATGCTTCTATAGTCTACTTCTAACTTCTGTCAGGAATCCTACTGTTAAGAAAAACAGCTAAAATACTTGTCTTCCCTAGGACAGTTCAGTTCACACCCCTGCTTGGAATGTGTGAAGTGGCTCTTTCGTTGAAACCAGACAGGGGGGAAGTTGCAGAATGTGGCAGTTTGGTTTAGAAACAATTCTTTCTGTATTTCACTTTCAACTTTTCACTTTAGGTCTTTGTTGTAAAGGACACAGGGGCCAAATCCTCACCCAAAACATAACCAAAATGTATTCTTGTTATCTCTAGGCTACAACACAGTAATGTAGTGAGACAAAAAAGCAAAAAGGTGAAACAGGAGACCAATTGAGACCAGTGACGGACAGGCAGAGATGAAAAGAGTGTGAAGTTGTGTTTGTAGGGGGGCCTCTCCTGAGCACCGATGCTTTACATCTTTACATACAGGAGTGCATAATGTTAATTAAATGATAATCCCAGCATCAATCCAATTTACAAGTCAACACAGTCATTGTAATTAAGCTACGAGAAAGAACTGACAAAGCAGGAAACTGCCCCTGAAAGCCTCACTGCCTACTAATGCATTTTAAAGTATTTTATTGTATTCCTTAGGAGAAAACTGTCTTGGTGATTTTAAATATGATTTAAATATGCACCAGTGGCGGAAAGATATCAGCTGAAATGCTAACAGGCATATGTCCTGCATCATTGTCTTGTAAGAACTTTATTTTTTGTTTTGTTTATGTATAATTGTTGGGGCAAGCATGTGTACATTGCTTTTATGTTGCAGATGTTTTCCTTACATAGCCTACTCTTGGGAATTTTAATAAAGTCTTATCTGTATCCTGTATTCGATGGTTATACTTTGTATTAGTAATTAAAATCTACAAAGTAACGAACTAACTAAAGTTAATAGTAGAGTAAAGCAGCACAATATTTGTCATTTAAATGTAGTGGAGTAATTCATTTTGTCTGTAAAAGTTAAAATGGTTAAAATGACTGAACATTGAGGGAACCAGAGGATGGCAGTAATGCAACATTTTGGATGCCAAAACTGCCATTAAACCTCAAAGAAGACACCTTGCCCACTACGCATGCGTGTCACAGTCAATATGGCTGCGCCCTTCAGCAAGGTGGTAATTTTTTTAAACAATCTTTAAAAATCAGTTGCTGGATAGTTTCGGACACATTTGTGAGTTAAAATTATTTCTTTATAGCCACACCTATGTTTTCGTTAACAGGCTGTATGTAACGGACCATTCGACCCTTTATTATCTGGTTTTAAGATCATACAGTATTTAGCTCAAGACCCTAAGAGACTTATTTACTTTCTTAAATAGTGTTATTTAGTTTTGTAGGTTAAAACACAGTCCTTATTAGCCATAGCAGCTTTTTAAGTTACAAATACGATTTGCAGGTCGTGTTGTTGTAGTCGCATTAGGAGGAAATGCTGCTAAAAAAATAGATTGCGACGTGAACCTATTACAAAATATGAAATTTCACCAAAATTAAGCACTGCTTATCGTTATCCCATTCAAGCCGAATTCAAGAATACATTCGCGGGGAACAGAATATGTCCCAATATAGTGATTATAGCGGTATATTTTGTTGTATGAACCAAATGTATATACAATTATAACATTGTTGAATGGGATTTAGCCGAATGTTTCTTCCGGACGAGAGAGGAACATGTGTCAAAGCCAAATCATAACGAGATCTGTTTATCCGGCCACAGAGTGACTCTTCCAAATAAATTGAGGAAACACAATGGCTTACAGAAGAGCTTTAAACTTTCTTCCAAGAAAAAAGAAATGTGCATTTAGTCTGTGGCTACCTTGTTTTCAGAAAGCACCGATTCCCATCAGGAAAACTGACATATTTCATGAACACGCCAATAATCACTTTGGCAGAACTATAAGAACTTTTCACACTGGTACACCTCTGATGGTGGCCAAGTTACTGTCAGTGGATGAGCTTTTTGCCAAGAGGTCTCTGCAGGAATACCTGAAGAAGATGGAGACGGAGTACAGTGAATGTTTGAGAGCAGTCAACAGCGATATGACAGAGGAGCAGTGCAGTGAGGACGACCTGAGGACCAAGAGGACCAAAGTGTCCCTGCTGGGTCTTCTTGTACAGAGCATCAGAGAACTGGACACGAAGCAAAAAGAGATGGCTGAAACTGAGACGCTCCTGAAAGGTGAGACTACTCTACTGGCGCCACACAGAGACAATATTAAGTTTGAATTAAGGTATTTGGTGGAATATCAATCATTCCTTCTGTGTGAAGATTAATTTATCATTTAAGGGCACTGGAGTAAAATGTGTGTACATCTGTGCTTAATTTGAGATTCTGTTATGCTACTTTGGAAGCACAAATGTCAAATCTATCTACAAATTAAATTAAAATGCTCAATAGTAAGCCATGGAAGAGAGGATGAAAGGAGGACTTGGCAGACTGGATTCAAACATCACTGTTAAAAACTATTTATTGGTCAAAACTTGGACTAACAAAATGGAAATAACTAGCTAATCCAGTGATTTGAATTCCAAGGTACTTAACATTAATGCAAAAATTAAATAATGCCACAAAGCAGTCCAGTACAATCAGAGATATTCAAGGGATGGATACCACTGAATGAACATTTTGGCAAACTTTCTGACACTAAAAAATGAGTCTCAATATGTAATCATATCTGGTTTTATTGTTTGTTTTTCCTCCTAAGATGATGATCCAGCCCTGCGAGAACTGGCGGAGCTGGAAAGTGAAGAATGTTTGCAAGATATTCAAGATCTTAGACAAAAGGTAGAATTAAAAAGAACATTTTTGTGACAAGCTACTGCAGCAATGTTTAAGTACAATGTTAAAAATGTAGCAAACTTGAAATGTTTTCATGTGCGGCCTTTTTTCATTTGTTCCTGTACACTTAATTTTCAGTTATTCATACATCACATTTATGTTGTTTACCTTTTGGGCAAATTGATCTTCTCCACCATTAAGATCCTGGACTTGTTGATCCCTGAGGACGAGTCAGATCCGTTCGATCTCGTCCTGGAGGTTACAGCCGGTGTCGGGGGTCAGGAGGCCATGCTATTTACTGATGAGGTCTGGAAGTACTTACTTATACTTTATTAATTCAAGCATTTCTTGTTGGGCTTTTCACTTTAACTTGGATAATTATTGCACAGAGCCACCACCACTACCCTGAGCTTCCATAGTTCGGTTCTTTTCTTCATTTAAACAAAGGTGAAGTTTGGTGAAAGTTGGCTTTGTACTTATAAATCCCAGTAGAGAAATTCATCTTTGTTTGTTTGTAAACCGGGTGGCCAAAGCGCCCAGCCTGAACAAGAAATTACAATATTTGTTTAGAGACCAAATAATAAATACATTCATATTAAGCTACCCATTTTTGTTACCCATTTAAATTAGTAATTGCAAGAAACCAGATGGGGATATCTTGGGAATGGCCATACTTCCAGGAACACCAAAGAAGGAACCTCAGAACAAATGAAGAGGGACTATAGAAGTGTAGAGAGGACAGGAGAGAGGGCTCATAATGATGCAAAAAACAAAACCTGGGACAACTGCTGTGTATTTACACACCTTCTTATCTCCTCTTCTCTGAAGGTGTTTGACATGTACAATGGCTACGCTCAGCACCACGGCTGGTCCTTTGACATCTTGGAGCACGCACCCAGTGAAATAGGTCAGTGGACACAGATACCTTGGATTATATGAGAGTTAAAGAGTAAATTTACCCAAAGCATAACAAAAATTTTGCTTGTTACCTTGATTGTATCTGGGTAGCCACGTCATTAGTGGTTGATATATTTTATAAAAATAATACTTAGTTGTAGACCTAGTTGTTTATTTATAGGGTGGTAAATAAAAGTGAGCAATCACACTTTTTTGTGTTTCACATAGTGACCGGAAGTAGTGATAATTAGAAGCAGCAATGTAAAATTGTAAACCTTTGAATTTTTCACACTACAACTAAAATTGCAGTAACTAACTTTAAACACAGGGTGGAGCCCTTCATTTGAAACAGACCTGAAATAGCCACTGAGGTATATACTGAAATACTGTGTAAATAAGAAGAGAAGCGTCATATTAACTTTATTTAATTAAAGGTTCAAATACAAACACTGAAATAGACACAATAAATATAACGCATAAAGTGTCTGTCTTTGATATAACTTTATAACTTTTATATGTCACTGACTCTTGTTCACAGTAACATTAAGTATTGGCACTTGTTGCTCACCTCTGACCAGGTGGACTGCGTCACGCCTCGGCCAGCATCAGTGGCCCTCAGAGCTACAAGAGGATGAAGTTTGAGGCTGGAGTGCATCGAGTTCAGAGGGTTCCCAAAACTGAAAAACAGGGCAGAATGCACACCAGCACCATGACTGTGGCTGTGCTGCCCCAACCCACTGAGGTATGGCCTTATATGACGGCATGATCCTGAAAGAATCATTGCAGATTATGCACAAAAAAAAAACAACCCTTGGAGAGCATGTTGCTTCCTTAATATGATGCATTACAAGTTGCTGCCTGTTGAACTGAGACGTTGGATGGAAATCATTCCATATTGTTAACTAGTGTAATATTACACAGGCAGAGAAGATTAATTTGTTTTGACTGAAACTGATGCACTTAAATCTGTGAGGTTTCATTTTTTTGTGTACAAAAATGTAAAGTTTCTATCTTTGGCATTTATTGCTTAATCTGTATGTATTATGAGTATCATGAAGTCAAACAAAACTATGGGAGAGAACTATTTTATTTTGGCATTTTACCTAATTTGTTCTAATGTTAGTGCCTGTTTTAGCTTTTTTTCCATTTCCCATTGTAACACTGATCTACCATGCAGGCAGGTCAGCTGCTGCTGATTTAGATATGAGTAAATTCTGAGTGCTTGTGTGTTCCTGTCAGGTCTCTTTCACAATAAACACGAAGGACCTAAAGATAGAAACTAAGAGAGCAAGCGGAGCTGGAGGTCAACACGTCAACACCACAGACAGTGCAGTCAGAATCGTCCATCTGCCCACAGGTAAAAACTGTAACACTTTGTGTTGTAATAAATGGAACATACTTTAGAGTTTAGCTCATGAACAGACAGGGCTTCCCCAACATGTTTAGCCTTTGTTAGCTTTATTTCTACTTTATATTTAGATTATAAATACAATACAATGAAACAAAACAAAGAGCCAAGGCCAAACCAAATAAATACTGGGATTTCTCATTTTTAATTTTTCCAACGTGGTACAATCTACTTCCTTCTCCTCCCATGGCATTTCCTGAACTTTTACGTTTCAAATAACATTTTAGTATTTATAAACGTGGGAAATAAATACAGGAAGTTCTTTACAACCCCAGACAATGGTCAGAAGCCGTGACTGAAATTAATGACTTGCTTGATGTGGCCTGTAGCTGTGTCAGTTCACTTTCAGAAAGACAAAAAATGTCAGAGATGTTCTCTGTCTTTAGTTATGAAATTAGTACAACTTTGGGGAATGGCCACATAAGAATAGCACTTTAATACTTGTGTGTGTGTGTGTGTTTTTTTAGGCGTGGTTGCAGAGTGCCAGCAGGAACGGTCCCAGATAAAGAACAAGGAGAAAGCCATGAAGGCTCTGAGAGCAAAACTGTACAGCATGAAGCTAGAGGAGGAGACCAGCAAACGCTATGACCAACGTAAAATACAGGTGGGACACAGTGAAAATACAGTATAATAAAATATAATGTGATCTGTAGGTGGAGACATCCAAGTTTAATATAAAATGAAAGTGTGATAAATAATTAATGTTTTTTGACTGATCTAGGATGTTACATTTTTATCATTTAGTGTCAAAATAAAAAACAATATTATGTTATTTACCAGTGTTACGTCCCCTCTTAAATATAATAAGGAGGACAGCAACACAGCAACCAAAAAGTGCAGGAGTCAAAGTGAGGTGTAAATTAAATGAGTTTTATTTAACAGAAACAGTAAAAGACACACAATCAGTCCTCTGGCACGTAACAACCAGACAAGCAAGTAAACTAATCCATTTTAAAAAGCTCCACATATTTGAATATTCAAGTTCAATGCAAAGTAAAGGCAGCAGGAACAGGAGAATTAAAGCGAAAGGAAAAGGAAACTTTATTCATTTTCTTTTCTCTTTTGCCTCTTCTTTCTCCTGCAGATTGGCACCAAAGGCAGATCAGAGAAGATTCGGACCTATAATTTCCCCCAGGACCGCGTGACGGACCACCGTATCAGCATGTCGCTGCACGACATCAAAAGTTTCCTGCTGGGAGAGGATCTGTTGGACCAGATGAACTCCTCGCTACAGGAGTTCTCCAACCAGGAGACGCTCGCCGAACTGCTGGAAGAAAGCAACCAGGAGGGCTCTTGAGTTTGGATGTGAGGAACATGGATTAGGACGGAAAGGAAACTTCTTGCTACATGCATAGAACTAAAGCTGTAATATTGGTCATTCTTACTCTGCTTCAAAACCTAAGAAAAAGGACCATGATGGATGACCAAGTCTTAATGCTTCTGACAAACAAAAAGCCACTTTACAGTACAAACACATGTTCAGGAGTGACAAGCAAAACATAAAAGTGGCTAATAAAATGACTTAACTGTGGAGTAATCATAAGGTCTTGTATTTGAACATGGGATGAAATAACTGTGAAAGAGGTGAAATGACTGTTGAGTATGGAATGCTATTAATGTCATTCATTCATTCGTTATCCATAACCGATTATCTGAACTCGGGTTGCGGGGGACTGGATCCGATCCCAGCTGACATTGGCAAGAGGCGGGGTAAACACGGGACAGGTCATCAGACTATCACAGGGCAGACACAATTAAATAAATAAATACAGCTATGAAATAAATCCTCAAATAAATGTGAATTTTTCAAAGACATAAAGGGACTTTTCATAAGTCTATATTTATTTATGGGGATTTTTTTTATAATACATTTATTTATTTCAGGGGACTTTTAAAAAAAAAAACTTAAATGTGAAAAGATTAAATAAAAGTCCTGTGAAATAAAAACAACATTTGAAACATTTGCATTTATATATTTATTTGTTCATTAAGGTTTTTTTTTTTTTAAAGGTGTGCTTATTTATTTATTTGTTCATTAAATATTGATGTAAATTACAGTCCATAGTTGAGTGGATGGGGTTAGGCCCAGGGCTCAATATAAACCACCAAAGTAAAAATAATTATTTTTAAGAAGATTCTGTCATGTTAAACATGGAAGAGAAAAGCAGACACCGTGCTAATATCTAAAGAATTATGTATGCCCACAACTAATGATTGTTTTTTTTTTTATAAATCTGCAAATTTGTTTTTTTGATTCATTGGTATTTAAAATACCAGAAACCCCCAAAGCCCAAGTTAACGTATTCAAATTGTTTGTATGCCAGTAAACTGTTGTAGAAGACAAGCAAATATTGACAGTTTTGCTTTATAAAGGGACTTTCTCTATATTAGAGCTATGGGACCTGAGGCATGTTTCAGTGAGTTTACCATAGGCCAGGTCTAATATTTATTCAGTCTGACTAATTTTAAGTTGATCTGGTTCCATAAAGCAAATTGAAAATAGTTAAGCTCAAAGTGCTGCGAAAGTAGTTAAATGTTCTTTATGGGACAGAATAAATTAAAATGAGTCAGACTAATTGAAATAAGCCTGGCTTATTTGCAGTGGTGGAATGTAACTAAGTACATTTAATGTACATCAAGTAATGTACTGTAATTTTACACTTGTACTCCACTACATTTTAGAAGTAAATATTGTACTTTTTACTTCACGACATTTAGCTGACAGCTTAGTTACTTCTCAGGTCAAGATTCAAACATGTTTATAAATTAAACCACATAAAAGTACATTAAGTTAAAATGAATAATACAATACTGCTTACATAAATGCATCAATAACAATCAAATAATACATTTGGAAGATGTGATCTGTGTGAGGCTATTCTGCATAACGAGTACTTTTACTTTTGATTAGGTTTTAATGCTTTTGACTTTTGTACTTTTTCTTATTTTGAAGTAGGTTTTGAATGCATGCCTTTTACTTGTAGTGGAGTTCTACAATGTGCTATTAGTACTTTTACTTAAGTAAGGGATCAGAATACTTCTTCCACCACTGCTTATTTTTTGTTAAACTTGTTTCCCTTTTTCTGTAAGTCACTTTGGATAAAGCGTCTGCTAAAAGAAATTAATGTAAATCGCTACCCTGTAAAAAATAATCGCCTAACTCAAGTTTTGCAGGAAACACAAAAACTTCACCAAAAGTGTAACATATGACATTTATTGATCATTCACTCAAAATGATGTAACAAAGGATGGCTATTGGCATAGTCATAGGCAAAATAAATCCACATAAGTCACACACTTGACATAGGCCATTATCTTAAAGGGGTAAAATCACATGACCTGATCAACTGAGGATGTAGGCGATTTTTTTGGTTGGCGTCATGAGGAGATGATTTAGGCAAAAAAAAACCAATTTTGACAAAAAATGACTTAGGCGATTGTTTTAACAGTGTGACGAAATAAAGGAAGCTGTTTTTAATTGAAGAACTACATCGCCCATGATGCTGGGAGCATCCAGGTTGATTAATCGAGTGTGAACTCCTCGTACCGCTCTGCTCGCCCACTCTTACCGTCCAGTTTTCTCCCAGCAGTCGCATCCTGCCTGCCAGCTCCAGCGCTACCGTTAGCTAGCTAATAAGGGAGTAGCAAGTCATTCTCACGGAGGAAATTCTGTTTTGATATCTCAGCAGTATGTCATTTTGATGAATAATTCGTTCGGGAAGATGAATTTGCGGCTTTTCCGCGCCAACACACCTCCTAGAAGACACAATTTCCTCTGTAAAGTCCGCGTTTTCACTTCGACCTCATAGCTGAACGGGTTTAGCAAGTCGGTAGGTTTTGCCAAGACGGGGAGGCTCATCTGTCCGCCGCTGCTGCTGCTCCGTGACGGGCAGGATCTGCACAAAGCCAGTCAGATGGTGGACGGTAAAAGGACCCACGGAACTCAAACGGTTTTTACACCGGGGTGTGAAATTGAATTATCAAGCTGATCATCTGTCGTGGAAGTGCGAGGAACAAGGCGAGGAGGAAGGTCTATTTTTGGAGGGCGAGAGTTTGGATCTCGCACCGAAGGAAGGAGTAGTACGGAGGAGGGAGACCCGCAGAAAAGAAGGGACGCTAGGGGGACAAAAGCCTGATGCCAGTGATGGCAAACGAGCCGATCATCCTGAACGTCTATGATATGGTAAGTGGTCCAGAAAGATGGATGTGTTATTACTTCTCTGCTACTTTATCAAAGTACCACGGTTCCGCCGTCTTTTGAGCTTTCCATGTCAACAATGTCAGGACCCCACGCCAAACTCTATTATGAAAAAGTGATTTTGTGATTTTAATGTTGTGTTAGTTATCAGCTCAAACAAAAAATGAACGTCAAAGAATGTAGGTCTTTTTAAAAATCTTTATGAGTCACCCTCCAATGCGGCATACATTAAAAACACCAAACTCCAATAATTTAATAGTAATTTCACCTTTAGTGATTGTTTCACTTGTTCATCTTATTTTTTTCCAGTAAATATAGATTGAAACATGAGAGGCAGAGTCTACTGCTGTTTTCTAAACACAAAATGCTTTTGGAAAGGTTTTTCCACTATTAACATTACGTTTAGAGCATTTAAAACCAGAGCTTTGTTGGTGTGCTCAGTCCAGCATACTTCATACAGCACAAGAAGACACCTTTTAAAACATTGTTTTGTAATTGGGCAAAAAACCCAGAGCTTTTTTTAAAAAAACCCACAGTGGTTAACACATGTAATGTTGACAATATTAAGTGGAGTGGAACAACATAGTCTTTATTTGACTTTATAAGCTGCTGTTGTTAAAACAGAAGTGACCCAAGTGATGCATATACTAGAGTCAGTGTACAGGGTGACCTAAGGGGTCAACCTTTCTCTAAGTGTCCTTTTATATTCATTCATCCATGTCAGTCTGCAAACAAACCATTTCAGGTTTTCAGCTCACTTGAACAGGAAAGTAGGACTCCAAACCAAACTGCTGGTAAACCACAAGTTGATGTGAGAGTAAACGGACTATTTTACCCAGACAGCATTTCTACAGAAGTGAAAACGTAGTCTTTTTGTTACAGGAAGAGCCAGAGGTGGAATTTGAGTCACTATGCTGTCACCATGCAGGAGTGAGTCAGTGGGGAGGGGGGCTGGAAATTGACAGATCTGTTGATGAATCATTGATTGATATGGATTCCCTGTGGCGGACAGATTACCCTTACAATGGGAATTGTCCTGTTAGGGGTTATAAAACAGGCATGTTTTGGGGGCTAATGTGCATGGACACTGCTGGAAAACCATAACTTGCCATAAATGTTAACCAGGCTTTTGCTCATGTTTATGCCTCCTTTTCCAAAACTCAATACCTTGTAAAAGTCCAGAAAATACGAAGAGATATCAGAGAAATGTTTGTATCCCAGACTCCGTGTGAATGTCCTCTCTTTCTAGACAGGATTCCTCTTGTCTTGCTCCTGTTTTACTAATATTTCTAATCTGATTTATGGCTGTTGTGTTCCCTTTTAGCTGATGGTCAATATATCATCACAGGCCTGAGGTCAGAATGACAAAGGGTGTTATAGAGATATGTGGAAGCTACAGAAAAGGGTCCTGTGAGAATCTGTACAAAGATGTCTCATATTTATCCATGTATTTTCCATTTTTATCTACTCATTTCCTCACTTCCTTCCTCTTGCATTGACTCACGTTCTGTTTTTCTTTAATATCGTTCTTTCCTACTTTCCTTCTATCATTCCCTTGTCTTCTCTCATTCTCCCCTCCCTTCTCTTCTCTTACCTCCTCCCCCTCTCTTTCTTTCACATCCTCATGTTTTCCACTTGACTTGCAGTCCACATTAGTTTCTTCTCTGTAAAGACTGAAGAGCTCTTATCTCTTTCTCACTTCCATCCATGTGAAGGCTTCAGGGGCCTTGGCACACTTTCACACGCGAAGGCTTACAAACGCTACTCATACATATCTAAAACACATGTGTGTCTTGAATTAACGGTTTTGGGCGCTTTTATGCTTCCTGTTCATTGATTTGTTTAATGCTTTATTTGTTTTGAAGTTGGTGTTTAAATGAGTGTGTGAGTGTGTATGAGCGGGAAGAATGAATGTGCACATTATACTTATTAAAGACATTTTGTGGTTTGTGCATGTGCATGCAGATCAACTCACACACCCATGCATATTTTTGGTGTTTTTTTACTTTTGTGTGTGCTACTATGGGAACAAGAGTTCGGCTAGTTTGCAGTGACGTTCTAGTGCTCATGTAAGACAATGAGGCGATGTCTGGGGTACATTTATTCATTCACTCATTCCTCTACTTTAAACACTTCCTGTGTCTATTGATTAGGCTGTTCTGACCTGAGTAATGTAGGAAAAGTAACTGACTGGCTGCTCACTGACTGACTGGTAGACTGGCCGTCTGCTTTTTTACCTGACTTGCGGAAAACAAAAGAGCTCGGGTTGATGCTGCCATAATGTCTTATAATAATACTAATAATAATTTTGATAAACACATCAGTGTCAGTGAGTGCTCACTCAGTGTTTTGCTTTCCGACTAGCTGAGTCACATGGTGGCTGACTAACAGTTTTACTGACTGTGTTTACAGGCGGACAGACTCATTGGTCATCTGTGACATTTGTTTGACCTGCGTCAAAGGAGCAGGTTGACATTTTTGGAAATATGCTGAACTGCTTTCTTGCTGAGATCTAAATAAGATGATTCCTCTTATGTTGTACACTAAGTACAGAGCTAGATAGGAGATCACTGCACCTGGTCACTCTGCACCAAGCAATACAGCATGCTGTACTGTATTTTATACGTCTACTATTACTTAGTATCTAGTTACAGAACGTAGCTCCCTTGGACTGTATATCAGGATGGATATGGATGTACAGGCACCGCAAAAGTGAAGCCAAAACATTTCAATTGCCCCCTGGTGGCCGGCTGCAGTAGGTCATAAATCCAGCCCCTTTATGTTCCCGTAATGAAGTGGATTTCACAAAATGTGAATTAAAGTGACTTTGTTAAGTTTAGGCTGGGTAATGTGCGGTAATGGCTGCAGCATGCTCATGTTGCCAATACATGAACCAGGCCACTATAAATTGTTATTAACAGTTAAAATTTTCTATTTTATTATCACATAATTATCGAATAATCACCGATTTTCCCTTCGGGGATGAATAAAGTAATCTATCTATCTATAAAACAATTTGATGAACCAAAAAGAGCCTTTTTTCATTGTCTTAAGTGACTCGTTCGGTGACTGGCTGTTTGTCTAAGAGGAAGTCAAGAAACTGCAGAGATGAGATAATGGCAGAGGTCAAGACCGTGGCGAAACACACTGCAGGATCCCCGCTGCTATCTCAGATGTCACACTATGTAATCAGCAGTGGCAGCGAGTGCTAACTGAAGTGCGGCCTGGTTGGGGGCAGCATGGTGGCACAGTGAGATCATCTGTCATTTTGGGCAACATGTGAATCTGCCTGTCCTGTGGTGTAAGAAAGACACTGAACATTTATGAAAAAAGACTGATGAAAGGACAAATTCCTCCTGTCCATTTGAAGATCAATGCTATCACATGACTTTCAGGAATATTGGCAGTATTCAGACCCCCACCAACCCCATTTCTTCTTCCACAGTTCCCACTCTGTCGGGTCTTCCCTGCCATCCTGCTCCCATCTCTGCTAAGTGGATTTCCTGGCCAGCTCTGAGTGCTTTAGTACGCTGCTCTAATGAGACAGCATTATCTGCACACCACCTGTCTGCCTGCCAGCCACCACTGTGGTCTGCTGTGTCTGTGAGTGTGTGTCGGAGTATTAGGTTTAACAGTGTCACATAGCCAGATACTCAGCAGAGCAGGTGTTGTTCAGTGTTTTGACTGTGGTTGCTTCTCTGGATCAATCACACAGACTTTTTTGACATCTAGTTCATCTAAAGTAAGAGGTGTCAAGAGAAGATAAATAAGTTACAGTACTATCAGTACTTTTAGTTAGGGTTTGGTATTATGACAGCATTTACCTTTAAGATTATAGCAATTAATCAATAAAAATCATTAAAAAACAAATTTTTGTGCTGTTTATAGTTAAATTGGTATCCCTTCAATACCTCTAGTTGTTTTAGGTCACTGTGGGCAGTGTTGCAAATCAATTATTGCTTTATTGCAGCGTTTGATTAATAACATTTTGCATCAATGTCAGGCATGTAATTGACTCTTAATCCAAGTCAAGCAGACAGTCATAGGGTAGCATCAGCCACCTCCGACTAGATTATGTTAGATTTTCTTAATATTTAAGGCTGGTTTTGTGGATTTCGAGCCTGTCATGGTTAAAAAAAATTGTGCCTGGGGCAAATGTAATAGTGATACTAATTATCTGGAGAGATTTCCGATCAGATGGGAGCAAAAGTGCAGCAATAAATCATTAACTGGCACATATATGCTATGCTATCAACTGAAGGTATACAGAATGTATGCTGCTTTTTAACAATTGTAACAGTGAATAAAACAAAGAATCCCTACAGTGAGAATTGACAGCCAAATACGCCAGTCTGCATTGACACAAACGATAATTTTAAGTTGTCATAAAACACTTAATTCAAAGTCCGCTTCATATGGGGGTTTAGTTCTTAGTCTGGACTCTCCCCTGGGATCACTTTGCCTTGGGAGACCCTACCCGGAGCTGTTGCCTCTGACAACACCGCTCCCTAGGGCACAGAGGCACGCAAACCCTCCTCCATCACGTTAGGGTGACAATTCTTGGAGGAGGGGATATAATTCATACATATAATGTATTTATTTATTTTTTTATTTATTTTGACTCAACCATTACATCGCCACTGTTTTAGTCTAGTTTCAGGATCAATGACTGAAGTAAATCGGCTCATTAAGGCAAGAATCTGTCCTTTTTGTGCAGTTTCCATTATTAACTTTTTCATTAACCATCTAACAATTGGTTAGGATAAAAATATTATGGTGAAGCAGAGCACACTATTAATTGCAGCAAATATTCACCAGCATTTGGCTGGTGGCAGGGAGCTGGCCTCAATTTGAGTTTTCACTTTTGTTTCTCGAGACGTATGTCTGCTACAGAGTTTCAAAGCAGTGAAGCATACGCTAAAACGAAAGACGTTTCATATCTCTTAGCTAATTATTCTTCTCACTGTCAGAGATAATATTCCTTAACAGAGAAAGTTACTGCACTGCCCGGTGCTACAGCACAGAGTGGGGTGTTTACAGGCTTCCATCTCTCCCTCCCTCCCTCCCTTTTCTGTCTTTAATTCATTCATAAACACAAATGTACGTGCTCGTGCACACTCTCAGCCTGCTGTCTGTGCTGTGGCAGAGGCGGGTTTTAACGAGCTTTGAAGTAATGAGGGCTCAGATAATAGTCTTATTGCACCACTGAGGGGGGAAGTACTCTACTAAGCTAGCAGATAAGCTTTCTTAAAATATTTTCACACACACATACACAGACTCATCCTGCTACTTTTTCTATTCATGTCTGGGCATCTAACTGACTGTCTACTCAGAGGGATTAAGAGTTAGTGCGGAATAAGCTTGTTGTATTCATGTGTAAGGTGTTCCCTTTGTATGAAGTCAGTTGTGGCTTTGTGGAGTTGTGGCCTACTCTACAATTTTCTGGACGGGATTCACTTAAAGGCCCTCGCTTCTTAGAAACAGCCCTGTATAGAGGCTTGAAGCAGGGGTGAAAAGCTTATACACTTGGTGTCTGAACCTCGAAGCAGACTTTTTAAAAGCAACAGACTATGGCAGTTCTCCTCACTCTTTGAGAACAAGCTGTTGTAAACACATGGGTATTATTGCAGGCTCAGAGAAACAACCACTTAACTGATACAAAATTATTTTAATAATGCTACTTTTGCTCTAAAATTCTTCAGAGGAGGTCATATGATGTGAAAAACTATTTGAACTGGGAAAACCCTGCCAGTAGCAATGTTAGAAATAAGACAGTGCAATGTTGTACTATAGTTGTTTTTGGATTAAATGTTTGCAGAATTCTCCTTGAATTCTCTTGAATTATGTAAAGTGTAGTCAGTTGTTAAATCATGTGACCCAGACGTGGCCCTATTTGGTGCAACATCCAAGCCATGTTTCCATAAAATGCAAAATTGGAGGTGATTTGCGATCGATATTTGACAAAACTGGGGGAGTAACACATTTTAAATCCAATTAGGTGGATGTGAAAGGGGTTTTCTCAGTTCATAGTAAAGCCAATCGCTGACTCTTGCAGCTGCTTTTTTTGTGCAATGTTTCAACCGTATGTAGGTCAGGAAACAGACATACTCTGCAGTGTGAGATGTTGTGCAACAAAACCCTCTTGGCTCAGCACTCCTATTATCTCTGATCTTTAAGAATTTACACATTTGTAGGTCAAAATGACATTAAAATGAGGGATAAACATAATCTAAATTAGTCATAACCCTGTTTAAACCTGTGTCTGAGAATATGTTGACTCATTTACAATACTAGGAACCAAAATGCATTTATACAAGAAATTAAGTCCACATCTCAAGATGTGAACTGTGATCAGGATAATAATAAGATTGCTGAGCAGTCAACTCAGTCGACTCCCCTGTACCTACCGGCCATGCTTGTTTGTTTTGCTTCTGACTTGAAGGCAAAGAACAGGATTTTGTTCACTTCTATTCAAATTTAATTCAGTTCTGCAAACAGAGGAAAAATCCAGTTGTGGAAGAAGAAAACAAGACTGACTGACTTGTTCTTCAGTACTTGCTTGGTATTAAATAACACATCAATCACACAAAGTGATGTTAAAGCAGACAGTTTCCTTTAATGTAATTACTTCCTTAATGCATTTTCTGTTGAAACAGAAAGGGGTCAGATTTAAGTGTAATCCAATGGACTGTTAGTATGCAGAGAAAGGCAGTCTGAGTTTATAGACGGGACGTTTCAGTTAGACCCACTAATGCAGCATGAGGTCACTGCTTAAGACGCATTCTTCTACAGGAAGTTCAATGGTTTCTTTTCATTGGAGCTGAGGATTTACTATGGATTTAGCATGTGACACAATGAAACAAACACACAGCTACAATGCATGGTCTGAATTTTCCCTTTAACTCTTTTCTATTGACTTTTACATTTATAATTGCATTCCCTATCCATTAGTATGAAAAATACTCAAACCTACATATTCCATCACAGTAGGGCTGGGCAATGAATTAAGTTGTATTTTTATTTATTGTTATAAGTTCAGTGCAATCTTTCCTTTACAGCGAGCATGCCAAGTTACTGAGTTAAGTATGTTGAATATATTTTACCAAAAGTTGTATATATGTGTAGGAGTTTTCAGTAGACAGTGACAGTGCATTTCATCTTATTTGATCTGATTTATTTTGGTCTAATTTATGAGTCATTTTATTGATTTATTCATTTATTTATGAATATTTATACATCGGAGTTTTCAGTTGGTGGCGGTAATGCAGTAGTGTTGCAACAGTAGTTGATATTATTTATTTTAATTTAATGTATATTTGTATTTATTATTTTATATTATTTATTTTAATTAATAGATGTTATATGTTATTATTGTTATTTTTTATAACTAAATTAATTAACTAAATTAATTTTCTATTTGTCTCTCAGTTAAATTTTATTTTAAGTTCATGAAAATTAAATTTTTAAGACAATTTCTTTTTTAAAGATCGATAAATATGGGTCACAGAGTAATCATCTTAAATAATTGTGAGCTCAATATTGACCAAAATAGTCATGATTTTTATTTTTTTCTGTAGCCCAGCGACCCTTCATCATTGGTCAAAATCCAGCCTTTCAGTGAATTCACTTTACACCCAGGTTGTGTTGTGTCTCTTTGAAATGTGTGTCTCATGTTTCTGCTCAAGTCAGAAAGGTTAGGTTACCTAATTCAGTCAGTACAGCAGCATAAGCCTGTATACATAACAGCTTATTATTACCTGACATGTGCAACAAGTAGTTAAGAGCCCAAAAGCCACAGTGGCCTGAACTTCTACATTAAAGTAGAAAAAACTCATCACACCTGTCTGAAAAGGATGCAAACAACCAGAGGCAGATACAGCGTCCTCTTTACCTTTATGAACACAGTGAACTGTTACAGATGCAGCAGAGGAAACAATTTGCAATGCAGATGACTGCCAGCTCTGCCACCGCTGATTGTGTGCAGCTACATGCTGTATTTGCATAACACTAGACAGGAAGTATGAGAATATATTTTTTTAATAGATTGCTGTGGTTACCAGGCTGCTAAATATGTTTTGCAAATGGTCCCTTAACATCAAAAAGAGATGTCTGTCTGCGCTCGATACATGATGCCCACTCAAACTGATGTTGATCCTGTTTGGTAACAAAAAAACATGTAATTTGTGATCAGATTTGTGTTATATTGTCTCTTATCAGGATCATATTCTGGGATTTCGGGTGTGCAGCGGCAGAGTAGAATTGTTAATGAGCAAAACTAAAAGTTGTGAATATTTTATCGACCTGTCACTACCTCTCCTCTGACACTTCAATTACAAATTATTACATTTAATGATTAAACAAAAGGTTAATTGCTAATTATACTCACAGTCAATTAAGCCTTAAGGTTATTTAGCATGCAATTACATCAAAAAATAGCAGGAAAGGATGCAACCATGTATTGTTTTCATACAATTTCTGCAATATTATATTTTTTATACTAAATCATTGTTAATTTCATCAAATGCAAGAAATAGATGGGTCTCTTTGTTTGAGTGCAGCTTTCGTATGACACTTTTTTACATATAATGTTATTTATGTGAGTGATTTTGGCACCTGTAATAAACAGTAATTAATTTATAGTGTATATGGGTGGTTGACGTGACGCTCAATTTTTGTGTTCCCAGTGACAAATATCACTAAAATTTGATCATATTTCATTAAAATTAATGTTTTAATATGCAGTTCATTCTTCTACATCTAATCCATCTGCAAACAATGAGTATCGTTCTTCAACTATGCAAATATTCTGTTTTGAACATGACATTTGTCCACTGGTGCAACTGTACTAGGTAGCATTACTTATCTTAAAACAACTGTAATTTAATGAAAAACTAATCTAAATACATTAAAATACTTGAATGCATGTCATACGAGTGTTTACTTAATGAATCTAGAGGATATAAGTGTTAAGGTCCCTATGTAGAGTTATTATGACACATTACATTTTGTCCGCAAAACTGGTGTCCTCCTGGAGCAACGGCATTATGTAGATATAAAACAGGCATTAATGTGACCACCCCATTACTGAGAGGGGTCCTACCAGAATCAGGAAGGACAGAAGACATCTCTGGAGCAGGTGGACTGCACACAAGATCAGTTCTGTCTCAAATATTTTCATAATATTACTATTTCCGTGCAGTGTTGGAACTGGTCGTCTTAAGGTAGTCCTTTGGTACAACGCAGTTTAAGTATTGATCTGAATATTTTTATCAATTTACATTGATTGATAATTGAAAATAATGTAAACCTTAACACTGTTACTCAGGATGAAGAATGTCTCTCATATAGCTAGGCCGCAAACTAGCATTGATTTCGTAAATGTCCACTGGTGAAACGCACTGTCCTATAGTACAACATGAAGTCAGTTTCACTTATTTTTTTCCTTTACTCCTATCATAATGAAAATTAACATAGTGAAAGCAAACATGTAAACAAACATTTTTTGTATTACAAGTTTTATTGAAAAATTAGTTTAAATATGCAAAAGAGATATAATCCGAGTCTAAAAAATGAATGGAGGTTAATGGACGGCCGCATTTGGATGGCCCGTCCTACCTGGCTGACGGGAGCTTCTCTGTCCTGCTTGGGGATTTCTTCTCCTCTGTTGCCCCCCTCACCTGTGGGGTCCCTCAGGGCTCTATACTAGGTCCCATCCTCTTCCTATTATATATTTTACCCCTAGGGGACATCCTAGTCAAACATAACATCTCCTTCCACTGCTTTGCAGAAGATGTCCAGCTATATCTGCCTCTTAATGTTGATGGGCAGGCTGCACTCCAGCCATTGCTTGATTGTCTGGCTGACATCAGATCATGGATGGGTGCAAACTTCCTCAACCTTAACGAGAGCAACTTTTAATGACTAATTTAAGTAGCTTTTTTGCATTTTCTCTTAACCTCAGAATTTGAGGACAACACAACTCAAACCTTCCTTCCCTGTTTTGTTAAAGCTAGTTTGATTTCCATGTTGAAAGTGAGAGGCTGAAATGAACACCAAAGAAAGGTCTAGGAAGTTTAGGGAGAGGCTGAATGAAGATCCTGAGAGGAAAGAGAACTTCCTGAGAGAGAGACGCAGAAAGTAAATTTGACAATGTTTGATAATTAATTTGACTTTGTACACGACATGGGCATACTAGTACTCTGTTGTCCAATGGTGCAACAGAATGTCCTGTGGTGCAACAAATTGAATTGTGAGTGGAAAAGGTATTTTAATGAAAAATGTATGTAAAAAGTGTGGGATAGTACAATAATGTTATCATCACTATGCAGCTATAAGGATGAAATGAAGATTCCTTGGGTTTTATACCAATTATAATGAATGTAGCCCAGGCATTTGGGTGAAGTCTCTATGTGTACATCTTATAGTATATAAATAACATAATTCTGAATTTTTTGGGGGTATGTTTGATGTGGAAATATAATTGGGACAAACTAATATGCCTTTGGCTTATCAATCTTATCTGTCCAACATTCTCTGAATTAAATAATGACATTCTTTATTGTGTTGCACTGGTGGACACATTTTAGGACTACCACACTAAAAAGTGAATAATATGTAAAGAATTAGAAATGGACACATTCAGTTTTGAATTATTCACATATAAGGGAATATAATTATATATCATTTGACATATATTTTTGAATTATTTTTTTTTTCACTTTGAATTTGAGTTCACGTCAACCACCCATATATAAAGTATAATAAATTATCAGCTTACTATTTGGTTTCCTCAAATGTCAATATAAGCTTCCCCTGCTCCATCCTCTGTTTTAACAGGTCTTTTTCCACTCAAACCAACTCTGCCTAGCAACATCCTGGCCAATCACCTTGTAGCCACAGGACGTTAGAAAGACACACGACTGAAAAGATGGAGACATCACTGCTGCAGCAATTATTGATTTTGTGTGCTCTTTCCTGGGTCTCGTATTGTTTGTGTAAAGGATCTTGTGTAAACATCAGAGGCTCACAGATGTCATCGCTTCAACCACCATCTGTAGGTGGTTGAAGCTTCGGTGTCTGCTTCAATGCTGAAATATTCAGTCGATCGACAGAGATCTGTTCAGTTAAAAGTCAACAATTCTGATGAGCTAGAAATGACTTAAATACTAAATATTTGCTGGTTAAAGCTTCTGAAATGTGAGATTTTGCGGCAGTTTTCCTTTTTTAACATGATAACTTGTTTACATTTTCTACTATTGTTTGGACAGAATAAGCGACATCACTTTTTATCACTTCAAAGTGGTGATGGTCTTCACTATTTTCTGACATTTTATAGACTAAAGGATTAATTGAAAACACATGACTGATAACTTTGCTGCTGAACAGCTGACTGACATAGTCGTGGGTTATATTATTTTCTATTTTTCTATTTCTTATTTTTTAAAGTGTTAATACTTTTTTATTTTTCTTGTTAATATTGCTTGCTTCTATTAATAGTTATATTATTGATGCTTCTTTAAAATTTTTTTGCCATACACTTTGTACACGCTGTAACAATGGAAATTTCCCCATTGTGGGACTAATAAAGGAATATTTTATCTCATTCAGGGTCAAAAAAACACAATATTGGGCACTTTTCAGGTCATGATGGTTGAAGCCACATGGGTCATTGTCCACTATAAATGGTATAATGGTATGAAAGCAAATAACACCTCAAATTAGTAGACATAATAAATAGTGTAAATATTTTGGAGATGTTTTGTTGAAAGATCCTAATCTCTTTAAGTGTAATAAATACACAGGTCTGTTCATTTCAGAGACATCCTCTACAATATGTGTATACTTCTTGATAATATGTATTAAAATGCAGCATGTTTGAACTGAGTCCATCCATGCAGTGTTAAAAGACATTTATTCATTGTGTGTTTTTGTCTCTTTTAGTACTGGATCAATGAGTTTACCAGCACTCTGGGCATCGGAGTCTTTCACTCAGGGATTGAGATCTACGGCAGAGGTAAGATTACCCAGAAATTTGACCCCACATATATCAGTTGGCTTCCTGTGGATGCCGTTTCAGAAAGGATTACACTCAGAATACAATACATATAGCATGTCCAGCATGTCTGGCTAAAATTATTTATAGCTGCAAAAAGAGGCTCGACAATGGTTAGTGCTCATGTTTTTAAATGTCTTGTGTTTAGAGTTTGCCTATGGTGGACACCCGTACCCGTTCTCAGGGATCTTTGAGATTACACCCGGTGATGCAACCGAACTCGGCGAGACCTTTAAGTTCAAGTAAGTATGAGATATTTGCTGTTTATACAAAGACTTGCAGGCATACGTATATAAAACAACATTTTTCTCCTAATTTGTGTTAAAGAAATTTAACTTTCATATTTTTTTATACTTTATGGCATTATTTGATATCTAAATAGACGTGCAGGACTTTTATATTGCAGAAGAAATTAAGCCACAGTGAGTAAAATGTGACAGGAGTTTAAAAAAACACCTCCTGAAACTGCTTGGGGTTAAGAGGGTTAAAGTCGTCTCACTAAAACCGAAACAAACACAATGTAGCCTCTAGAAGTCTAAATATTTTTCACAGCCGAACATCTGACTATTTGTGAAATGTAGACTGTTTTGTGCTGAAAGGAAGAGCTATGTTCTGCCTGTCCTCTCTTCTCCAACACAAACAAACACACAGGAAGCAGCATCTTCTATCACGGATACAAAAAAATCCATGTTTCCAGTATAAAGTCGGAAGGAGCGGAGAAGTCTGATTATTGACCTGCTGCATGTATCACTGATTTACAAGCTAACTACAGAACATGTAATCATGTTTTTATTGTCAGTTTGACAATTCAAAGTAGGAGCACTTTGATGTCAAGCTCCATAAACCTTTATTAGTGTTTGGTCTTGAGCTCCCCCCTGAACTAAATAGGACAAGTCAGTCAAATAATCATCGTCCATCTCTGTTAGCGAATCATTAATTAACTGGTTACTGCTGCAACATGACAGAGAGATTAAAAAAAATATGTGGAACATTTCACACTGTTTTCTTCATAGTTTGTGGCAGCTGACTTGTGTCAAACTGAGAAAATTGGTGAAATAAAACACAAAATTGAGCAGAAAAAATGACACCCCGGTCTTCATGTGATACTGCACGCTGTAACTTAGACATGGAAAACATTCCTGCAATAAAAACCATGTTTTCAAATCTTATAATGTTCTGTCAGATTTTTATCTTGACTCAACTATATGGTGATTATTATGGCTGGTAGGGTGGAAAAGAAAGAGTTGCATGATCTTTAGGCCTGTGAGGTATTTCAGAAAATCAAAGGTGTTAAGCTAAAAATAATTTGAAGCTAAAGTACAAAAAAAAAGAGTAGATGTGTAATCTCACATTGGTGTGGTGTGCAGCCATTTGTCTTTTTTTTTTTTTTTTACTGCAGCTGAATTCAGATCTGTTGTTGTGGTGAGACAGAAGAGCATCTAGTCAGTTCAATAGGGTTTTTTTGGATTCCCAGAATCAGCCCAGGGTCTGTTTGTGTGTCTACACAGAGCTACTGTGCTGCTGCGAATTACTTCTGCTCTAGTTGATCTGCCCTGTGGCTTTAGACAGACTCTAACACACACACACACACACACACACACACACACACTGTCTCCATGCAGGCCACTAGACCATAAGTACGGATCATCTGGGACAAATGCCTGCATATCACCCACTGTGGTGTTTCCTTGCCAAATGCAAAGCGAGTTAAGCACTCTCCCACTGCAAAACCTTTGACCAAGATGGTCTTTCCTTTTTAACTGTAAAGAGACAGACCAGCTGAATCCAGGTGAGAAGGGGCGATGCCTTATTGAATAGATCTGGTTAATCCTTTTCCAGCTTGGCTCTATGATTGGTCATATCAGTCCACCACTCTGGTCCAGACTGAAATATTTCAGCAAATATTTTATGGTTTACTGTGAAATTTGGTGCTGATTACAGTGCACTAAAACTTCCCTATGCTTCAGCAGCCATAGTTTTCAACCGAGGAGGCTGAAATTTGCCATTGAGGTCAGGTGTTAGTGAGGTTGTGTGTGTGTTGATGCATATGTGTAGGTTGGGGGTCGAACGGTTGAGAAATATAATGTTTGATTTAATGTTTTGGGTTTGATGTGGTACATTTTTGGTACAGAGGGGACATTGCCAATTTCAATATGCTTTTCGTTTGTGTATTCATCTGCCAAAAAAGTGAACAAAATTCTGTTTCACAGCTGCCCTCAGCACCTCCTCTGTGCTCACTGACAAGTATAACATTGGTGCAAGGCTTTCCCCCCTAATAACTTTATTTACATTTTTTTGCAACACTTTTTAACTGAAATCTGTTGGGTTAAAATGAACCGTAATTAATTAATTCTCAATAGTTGCAAAAAATAGGCTTTTTCTTCAGCCTCAGATACACACTTTTTTAACACACTGGGACAAATTAAGGCATTATGACTCCTTCTGTGGAGTCTGTGGAGAAAAGCAAAAATATTTGTAAATGACTCAACAAGTCTGGACCAATCATGAATTTCATTAAGAAACATGAAAAAAAATGGGTGAATGCCACAAATTCTCTTGAATATCTTGAACAAATGTGTTTATCTGAGTCATCCTTGCAGGAGGCCCACTGATTACGCAAAAGTGGTTTAAACAAAAATGCCCTGAAGTCGTTCTTGATGTTTCGACAGCGAGTAAAAATATCTGGTAACACCTGCCCCCGCACCCTTTCCCCACTCGTCTCTGCAGAGAAGCCATAGTGTTGGGCAGCACGGACTTCACAGAGGAGGATGTAGAGCGAATCGTGGAGGAGATGGGGAAGGAGTACAAAGGCAACGCCTACCACCTCATGCACAAGAACTGCAACCACTTCTCCTCAGCACTGTCAGAGGTAGGTGTACACACACACACACACACACAAACACAAACACACAAAGGTCCTGTTTGCAAGTTTGGACACACACAGATACTGTACAACACTGCAACATTTTGGCTGTTAAACTAAACTTACCTGAAAAAGAAAAAAGCAACGCTCTCAGTTTGAAAAAAACGCAACAGTTTCTTGATTTTGCCTCTCCTGCTTCAAGCATAAGCACTTGAACTAGCTGTCTGTATGTGTGTACGTGCGTGTGTGTGAGTGTGTGCTTTCAATCGGCTTATCCTGGTGTGACTAATGAGCAGGGAGTCTTACAGTTAGCATCTAGTACTGAGATGGGGATTAAGAAACTGATACAAGACCAGACATGCAGAGCCAGCTGGCAAACACACACACACAGACACACACACACACACGGAAACATACACTGATACTACACATGCACAGATGACACAGATTACAAACATGTAAAGATACAGAATTAAAAATGCAGATATTCACACGTTCATGGCAACATAATTCATCACAACAACATGATGACACACAAAATCAAACATAAACGGCAATATGGAGAAAAAAACACACAGCTGATAACATCTAGAAGCTGTGCCCTCAGGAGTTGATTCTCATGTTTACTATAACCTCATTAATGTGGGGGCTTAACTTAAAGAGACAGAAAAGAAAATGATTGGACACATAGAGGGTTGTTGCAGTTTTGAAAGTACAACAATCAATTCTCGAGAGAGAGAGAATGTTTTTTTGTGATTTTCAAACCTGCCACAAACATGTTGATTTTAAAGCTTGTGTTGTCAGTGTATAGGGTTATTTCTGAAAACGCGTGACTGCAGTGTGAATTCTGCAGCTACAGCTTTTTTTATGCCAGCCAACACTACAGCAGGTAGTGAGGCTGTGCTCATCTGTGAGATCATCTTCATAGTCAGGGCAAGTCAGAGTGATTTGCATGGTAGAGAGCCTGGGTTTTTCCTGGCAAAAAACACTCATCCACACAGAGCAGACACAAAGTGTCTTGCTAAATCACAACTACTGTGTAAGACATTTTTGTGGTTAAAAGCCAATCCCCTGTTCCTGTCTCCTCACACATCTTAAAAAGCAGCCTATCAGCAGCTTCTGTGAATGTTTGGATAAAAGCACAATTAACTGGGAAACACTCTGAGTTTCTTGGAAGCCACTCGCCCCATAACGCTGTAAGAGCACTGATAGAGCTAAGTAATGATAATTAGCCCTTACATTGACAGTGTTGCTGCCTGTGCCTGCATGTTGCTCTGTTAAGGGAATGAGGTGAGGGAGAAATCCACCAGAGACACGAAAAGTCTTCCTCGCAGCAGACCTACTCGTGAACAAGCAGCTGGTTAGTTACAGTAGGTGAATTAATTGCTACCACAGCGGCAGATTTTACTCTGTCTCGGGGGCCACGGGTCATGGAGTTGCTGGAATGTCTCAGGGTGTTTTTTGAGACCTAGAAAGAGAGGAAATCTAATAGGGTTTCCTGGAAAAATCAGACATGTTTCACTCTAGGTCACTTCATAAGAGAATGGCAGGATGTATTTTCAAATTACTCATTCATTGTCTCAAATTTATTCCACAGCAAGCTCGCCTATATGTGGAAAGACTCATTAGCCCCTCAGATGTCTTCTGACCTAGAAAACATTCAAGACTTTAAAAAAAAAATTAAATCAAATCACTCTAAAATATATCTGGATACAAATTATGCTTTCATAGATTTCATATTCAAAACTGACTTTTTTTCATTAAATTTTTACTTTGTTACTGAACTCCAATAGTGACCTGTTCTGTTGTGAGACGTCATCATAAAACCTTTTTTTCAAATAAACCTTTGTTGAAACTGGTATTGTTCCAGTGTAAGAATATTCTGAAAGTGAAGTACATTACAAAAAAGTGCTAAAGAGCAGAGTACTTTTTTTGTGTGTGGATTACTTTAAAAAAACAATTACCAAAATATAAAAATAGAAGAAAATAGACAAAAATAAAAATATACTTTACAAAATAATATCTATAATCTTCATCCCCCACTGAAATATTGCATCTCAAATTTGTACCCAGCCTTTGGCGCTTTGCTGTTGTCTACTATTGCACCAATCGCTTTTTGTCCATTTATGTATTTTTATGCATAGTTTGTAGTATTGTACAAACAAAAAGTGAGTGGAAACAGCTATATTTGATTAAACTTACTCATTTGCACAAAACATATTTTTTTTGCACTAAATGGTATATGAAAACAACTTTATTGAGTAAGTTCTGAACTAGCAGTAATTTATATCACATGACTAATCAGTGGTTTGTGCTGTTGGATTCTTCCTAAATAATATATATAGTGTCTCTTGACAGCATGAAACATGACCAGTACTGGCTGATGTGAAAGAACAATTAAAACTTGCCAAATTAAAAAAAAAATCACTACAAAACTACACTGTATGTTTATTTGTATATTATATATTATATATGTATTTATATAAGTAGTTGAACAAAATGTTATTTTCAAAAGTTAGCTTGACATTTGAATGGTAACACAGCTAATGGTAGTCTTACAAATGTGTAAAAGTTCATTCCTAATATTTAAAAATGGGTTTATATAAACAGAGCCTTAAAATAAGGATAATTTTCAACTGTAGAGGCTTTCGTTACAAGAACTACAACACCCTTTTTCTCTCTCCTCAGATCCTGTGTGGCAGGGAGATCCCTCGCTGGGTCAACCGCCTGGCCTACTTCAGCTCCTGCGTGCCATTCCTCCAGAGCTGCCTGCCCAAAGAGTGGCTGACCCCGGCTGCCTTACAGTCCAGCGTCAGCCAGGAGCTGCACGGAGCAGGAGAGCTGGAGGAAGCAGAGGACGCCGCTGCCACAGCCTCGCTGGCATCCATGTCGCCCTGCTCGCCCTCGTCCTCCTCCAGCCCCTCCTCCTTGCCTCGTCATTCCCGCCACCAGCCCCGCCGGTAGAAGCTGCGAGGCCTGCTGGTAGATTTGGGGGAGGCTGGACTTGATTACAGAGACCTGCAGCGGCTGATGAGTCCAGCTCCAGTCCTCGAGCACGACACCGAACTGCTACCTGCTCTTGGTAAGAACGTCAGCCAAATAGTGATCCAGAGCAGAGGAAGGAACTCGTGCTGCTGACGGAGGCAGGATCATCTCTCCGAACATGGCTGTCGGATTCAAACGGCCCATACACAATCCAAACTATCTCCCTTAAGTTGCTTTTATTATTTCACCAGCCAACCTGCAGTGTTAAACGGTTTACCAGCCACATACAGAGTTCACCAGCAGTCAGTAGGTGGATGGTGCTAACCCCTAACTTACTGTAGCGGAAACCAGTGAGAGGGGAAAAAGAGGTGTGGGTTTGAGGATGTTTCCAAATCTTTTTGGTCATCCAGCAGCCATTTTTGTGGATTCTTCTGGCACCTTCAGGGGTCACCAGATGATCGAATGGATAAGAAAGAATATTATTTATTATTATTTCAGACTTTTCTTGTTAGATATGGAATGCGAAAACTTTACTGTCCACAATGTGGAAATTTGCCTTTGGTTTCACCGTAAAAACATACGCAAGACAATACATCGTCTAAAAATACACATTCATTCATTCATTCATTCATGAGTCAGCAGCACCACCCTGTATCCTTGTCTATTGGACCCTAGTTTAATTTATTACCTGGACAGCATACGAGGGAAGGATTCCTTGTAGAGATTTCTATTAGCCGTCAGTAATCTGTATTGTTCCCCCTTAGGGTAAAAGTTCAAATTCAAATAAATAAATGACGACATACATGAAGCTTCTGCTCCGCTGAAGGGAGGAATAATGGCATCCGATTAAAACAAATCTTCTCATCTGATGCCTCAAATTGATACACAGTCTTTGCCTGAAATGTGAAAGAACATTTCCTGCATGTGTAAAATGGGAGCAGTAAAAATCTGTTCTGCCAATTTCTCACCTCAAGGCCTAAAAACATTTTGGGGAAAAATGCAGGTACGACTATGTGTGAAAGAAAGCAGTAACATTTCAGAGACAAATGCGTAAACAAAAGACGCTTTCACATGGAGCAAGCAAACCAATCACAAGACTCTGCAGATAACATATTTCAATCAGCGACTTGTTTAGCATATAGATTTTGCTGGTGATTTGATACCTAACAAGAAATACAAGTTGTATTGCTTCAAACTATCTATTTTTGTTCAAGACTGGGCAGACACTGGACTGATTTAGAAAACAAGGGGCCTCCGTTTAATCCACACAGAGGATGAAGTTGATGGGCAGTTGTCTGGACCAGTTAGAGATGCTCTTTCGTTTATGACAATACATTTGGATGGAAACCTGGAGGCTGTATCATGCAGCGCCAGTTGTTTTTCTGCTGTAGTGTGAAAAAGGGTCTTTTCTTATAGAACATCCATACAATCTGAGGAGGTAGTGGCCATTAAAGCTTTGCTGTGTCAGACTCCATCTGAAGAGAAACAAAAGGAAACGTTCTGAGAGACTGGAGCTTATTATAGTTTTAATTCACCACTAGCCAAACACAGGTGTACTTTGATCCGTGGCTGGTAAATGTTAACACTGCAGTCTACTGTCATTAAAATGTCCTAAATATTTGGTTGGTAAAGTTTTGAAAACAGCAGGCGGAGTTTAAAATCCATACACTTTGCCTCAACATGCTGTGTGTTCGCATCAGGGCCTCAGGCTTTTGTTATTTTTCTCTCACAACAGGCTGGATAGACTTGAGCTAGAACTACAATCAGCCTCACAAAACACCACAAAGACATAAAAAAACTGTTTCTGAATGGGTGAAAATCCCTCACACACCTTGGATGGGTTCAGTTCCAGGTCATTTTTGCTCCCCAAGTCCCTTTCATTGTTCCTTTCCAATCAGCAGTTGCTGGGTATCTGTAGCAGCTCTTAAAATCCTATCATGGGATAACCATGTGTGAGAAAATTGAACCGAATGAAGCAGATTTTTAAAAAAGTTTGTAATGTAATAATTTTGAAAATGCAGCATTTTTTTTGCTTTACCAGTAATTTAATATTGTTTAAAACATCTAAATAGTTTAGAAATTAGGCAGGCAGATACATTAGAGAGGACTTTTTGTTGCCAGAAGGTTCTGGGTTTAAATCCCGGAGTAAAAAGAGAGTTAATTATTTCTCAGTAGCAACTGCCAAGGTGCCTTTGAGCAAGGTACTGAACCCACAAGTGTCCCAGTGGCCAACAGTAGGAGACTATGGTTATACTGGATGGCTCCCAGTTGTTGGTGTGTTCATCTTTGTAGCTGAAAAGCGAAATGTTTTGTTTTTACCAGAGAATTTAAGATCCAAGTTTACATTCAGGACATGATGTCAGCCCGTAACGGTTTGTGATCTGCGTAAATGTCTGAAGAGGACGGGCAGTTGAAGCAAAGGAAGGAATTTGAGGAACAGTGTGTCTTAAATGGGACTGAAACCCTTTTTTAACTGACCTTCAGCCATCAGCCTGCACTCCTGACAGTCAGTTTCCTCACATCTGAGTCCAGTTAGGGACGATGCACATTGGCGTTAATGTGGAGCATCAAAAAAAAGATTTGGGTTTTATTTTTTATTTTTAAGTTGTGAAATTCTGAGCCGATACCGATGTTTTGAAATATTACGGCCTCAAGCTCCTGTTGATACGGATTTGTTTCGTTTCGGTCATTTAATTTTGTTATTTTTTATCAATTTTTATGTCACATGAAATCCAATCCGGTTACTTCGGTTTGTACATTATTTGTGCAGTGATGCTTAATTTCAAAGTTTAGAAAGTGCTTAACATTAACCGTTAAATTTTCAGTCCGTTGATTTTGACCATAATTTCATAATTTCATTTCATCCAAGCAATCGGTCATGAATATCCTAAGTAATTTAATATTTGAAATTAAATCATCCGATTATAACTAAACCACAGCTTTTTGGGGAAGCTCACTTTTTGTGATGATAAAAGCTTTAGAATCTGGAAAGTTTTTAATTTAAGTACCTTGAAAGGGCTTAAATGTGCTTGAGTTTTATTCTCAAAAAGCTGTATGAAGCCTGAGCACACACACTCTTTGATGAAATAACCTCTCATATAACCTTGTTTTTGAGGATGATTATTTTTTTTAAATATAACTACTTCAAAAACCTTTTCATTTGCTCTACAACTACCTACTCAATGAGGACAAAAATCAGCGTACAAGACCTTTTCTCAGGCAGCAGGTAGATTTAAATTAATTTCAAGTCATTGGACACGTTTCCTCCAGCACAAATTTGAGGCTCACATATTTTTTTTGCTTGAAGTATGTCCAGAAACAGTATTTTTGTGAATCATAAGTGTAATCTCATGTAAAAGCGACCAGAAGTTGCGCTTATTTGGGCAAATTTGTAAGCTAACATTCATTGGTTTTGTGCATTCAAAGCATCAAATTGATTTATTATTGGCAAATATTTGTTTATGAAACAAAGCCCAAATCCTCACTGTACTTTTCATCATTTTAAGAAACATAAATACTATAATAACAACAAGCAGTAGGATAGAAATATCTGTTTCCATCACATTACTTGTGCTTTCCCGAATTGACAAAATGAATATCGGCCAATCCCGAAGTTCGGCTGACAAATCTGTGCAGCCCACGTTTTCCTTTCAAGCGTTTATACTAATAATATGAGTGAAAACTCACCAGACTCATCACTTATTCAGTAAAAGTCCATCATCATCATCATCAACAACAACACGTGCTGCATAATAACCATGTGTATCGTCCTAAACAAGAGCAATGGATGTGTTGAAAACATATTTAGCAGGAAAACTGTCAGTTTTCTTTCTTTTTAAATCCTTTAATGTATTTCTATGATGAATATGGACTCTGGCCTTTTTGTCTGTTTTGTTTATGTTGGATAAACTCAGGACTCCAAAAGGCTTTGTAATATAATCCTTTTAACTTTTTTATCCCACAGTTTTATGTTTGCGTTGTTATTGCTTTTTTCTAATGCAGTAGTCACTCCATAGAGCTTTTCAAGATCGCACTGTGGCAGTGAAGTTTTATATTCCTCTCTTTGATAAAAAAAGAGCTTTTGTTTACAACCTGGATGTTTGAATGTGAGTCTGTGCTGCTCTTTGTTTTTTCCTGTTCTGTGCATGAATGTGTGAGCGTGTGTGCACACTTGTATTATAAATAGCTCGTATCAACAAGCTGCCAACTGGGCCAAATACCCCAACTTCAAACACACACGGATACTCCTCAAGAGAGATTCATCTTAACAAATGTAGCAGCATTTTCAAGTTGTTTTTTTAATATGGCTGCATCTTCAAAAGATTGGGTTTCTTTAAACCAAGTAAACCTTTTCTACTTAAGCTACATTTAGGATATTTTCAGTAACGTTATTTTAGGTGCAGGTGCAGATTTCAACTACTGGTTAAGAGATTATTTTCAACACTTTTTTTTTCTTTAACCAATAAAACAAGCAGTGTTATAAGCAAAGACACAGCGACATTTCTCATGAAACCAGCATATTTGTGATTTTGAGTGAAAGGATTCAACTCTGTGTATTATGAACCTAATTTTAAATGTTACTTTTTACGTTTTAGTAAGTCTGAAGAAGAAAAACTTTGTTTTTAATGCACAGATGCACACTGACACACACACACACACACACACACACACACTTAACTGCTCGTCGGCGCCCTCTGCTGGCTGTTATCCGTACTGTTACTTGTCTGTGACTCCCCACAGACACTGAGGTTTCCCTTAACCATCATAGCTTCAGATAGTTTTCTGCTGTATTAGGATCATTTTAATCTATTGACAAATGAACAATATTGCATCAGACACTAATTATCCCCCAGCTGACAATTGCTGAGGGATAAAAGTTGCTGTATGTTCGTTTAAAGTACCACAGATCACCATAACCGAGGCCAAAGAAGCTACAACTTCACCAATCTTCACTCTTTTTTTTAGTTGAGAGCCATTTAATTTTAATCACTCATGTTCAAACGTTTTAAAGAATGTCTCATTTTAGAATGAAAAATGTGGTTATATCATTATAATAAATGTCTATTAGATGATTATTTGTGGGACATTTGTGTGAGCTATGAATGTAGTTTGGGAAACCTCGGTCATCCATACCCCAGAAAAACTGACTTCAGCTGTTTCACAGCAAACTTTCACGAAGCCTTCAGAGGAGTGGACCCGATTTGTACCCTGTTTTAAAGTTATTATTAAAGAAAATTATACAATCTGTGTCTCCTACTATGTGTCATGATTTTTGATAAACTGGTGATCTGGTTATTAGGGGTGGAAATCAATTCAGCATCAACACACAGATGCCAAGAAGCCCACGAGATGGTGCTGAGTTAAGATACTTTTTTATTTTTACTTTTTAATCAAATAGTCCTTTACTTTCAAATTACATATACATATTTTTCAAATTACATATACATATTTTTCAAACTACATATACATATTACTGTGCAAAAGTTTTAGGCAGGTGTGAAAAAATGCTGTAAAATAAGGATGTTTTCCAAAATAGCAATGTTAAAAAAATCAAGACTTTACAGGAATGTATCTCATGTGTATGTGAATGTATCTTGCAATAATAAGTTAGTATTTCAAAATAACAAACCTCAAAAGATATTAAATTAGTTTGAGAAAGTTTCATATTTCAAGATACTACGTCATTTTTTTAGTTTTTAGTTTTCAAGACAGGCAGGATCTTTTTTTTTTTTCACATTATTGAAAATGGGCTTCCAAAATAATCCAAGATAAGCAGTAGTAAAAGACAAAACAAAACTCAATAAAAAGTTGGTTAATTTTTAATTAATTCAGTAAATATAGTTCATGTAAATTAAGTCCCCAGTGTGTCCCTGGTGAGGCTGAATCAGCCACTAGGGGGAGATAAATACCACTGCCAAAAATCAGAAACTTCTAATCGGGTTGTAATATTATTACATTAAGCACATACAGTTAAATGTGAATATATAATCATCTACACTGACAAATTGATGGCTGTTTGAGCTATTTCAAAATTAGATATTTAAACTATATTGGTGCTTGGATCAATTAAATGTACATTTTTTAATCTTCCCTGTACAAAAAAGGTCTCTCAGGAATATGTTTCCATTGCAGAGGAGTCAGATTTTGAGTATATGAGTGTTAGTCGTATAAACACTTGATGTACGAACAACAACAAGATATTGATAAGGATTCAGAAATTAGAAATTAGAGATGCTCTCTCTTAAACTACTGTTCTCTGGGAACAAACTTGAGTTTTATTGGCTTCGGCGGCTGGCCCAGCCAGTTAAACGCCAATGGAATCTAAAGGAGGAAATAAAAGCAAAATCAGGGACATGACAGCAGTGTTAATGCACATGAATGTGTGTGTTGCTGTGCACGGAGCGGTTTTCTTACTACGGTGTCTCTGCACGTTTCCACAGTGTAATTCTGCAGGAGACGGATAAGAACCACCTTCATGGTGAGGAGAGCGTAGCGCATCCCGACGCAGTTACGAGGACCGAGCCCAAACGGCATGTAAGCATAGGGGTTCACCTCCTCCCCGCCGTCTTTATTGAACCTGCAAAAACAGACAGGTAAGATAAAGAGCTCAGCACTGGCAGAAGACAAGAAGTTTATTTCTTATTTCATTCACTCCTTCTTCTGAAGAGGATTTTGTGATATGACTGAAAGAGCTGGTGTGGACTTTGTGATGGGATTGTTTTGTCAAAACGTACATAATTTTCACCCTTTCTTGTGGAGGAAGAGACTATTCTCTATTATACATTCATTAAAGATATACTATGCAGGAATTGTTAACAAAAACAGATTCACTTTTGTTTTCCAACGAGCTTTGTCCACTTGCCGTTACACTTCCTTATGTTTACATTTTTCTGCACTGTGTCCGCAACTTTCAGAGCTTGTGCCCAAAGGGTGAAGCCCAATAACACAGCAAAATAAAAGGAAAAAATATGAAAATACAGATGTAGACACCACCATACACTTAAGTTCACTGTTTCTCAGTAAAGCCCTGCATATTAAACCTTTAATGTAAAGCTTAGTACAGTGTATGTTTACCTCTCTGGTCTGAAAAGCTCAGGTGAGCTCCAAAAGCGTGGGTCCTTGTGCAACACTACCACAGGAATCCCAACCAGGGTTCCTTCAGGCACGGTGAGCCCGTGGATCTGGACAGTTTTTTTGCACATCCTCTCAAGCCGAGGCGCGGTGGGATGCAAACGCATGGACTCATTAATGACCTGGTCCAGGTACTGAAGACTGGCCACATCCTCGTATGAAGGAGAAGCCTGCAGGCAAAAGCAACAAACACGAAGACAAACAGACGAGGATCAGAACAATATGTGATGTCAGCTATTAAGGCGAGACACTACAGGCAAACACTTTTTAATGTCTTCTTTCAGAATAGTGGAAAGAAAACACCGAAAACAAACTTTTCTGTGTAATTTTTTTAACTAATATGTACAGTTCTCCTAAATTCACTAAAAGTTCTATTGCAGCGTGTAGTACCACGAACGTAGTCTAAACCTCGTCATCACAAAAAGCTCCCACCTGCAAAATATTGTGTTTCACATGTTCTATATTGTTGCTGCTATGAGTTAGATTCAATATATATATATATATACATTTCCATTAAGAACTTATGAGATCTTTAGTTTTCTCAAAATGAGTTTTTTCTCACACTCTGAGCCATAAATTTCAACTTCAGCTCCACTCACAGACACCAAACTAACCAGTTTTATTCCTAACTATAGTTTGTAGGTTTTCACAGAGGGGTTTGTCTAAATATCATTCACACCCTGATTCATACAACATTAAAACATATGAGGATTTCCTTCTGTAAAAAAAACTTCAATTCTAATAAATCAAAAAAATAAAATAATAACTTTGAAATTTGCCTTATCCAATGTTGTTCCATGAAATATATGCAAATTAGCCCATATTTAATGAGTTTATGCATTATATGTAAACATACAATTTCAGAAAACCTCTAATGCAGAAAAATATTGTCTGAATGTAAACAACAAACTGGGGAAGTTCCATTGTGATATCTATAAGTTAAAAGCTAGTAGTGTCTCCCCTTCAATCAATAATTTTCATTTTTTTATCAGCAAAACAACAGTTACTGTACATCTCTTGCGAGGCGGGCATCGATCTCTTCCTGCAAAGTCTTCAGCACCTCAGGGTTGGTGGCCAGATTGAAAAGGATGTAACTGAGAGTGGCACTGGTGGTCTCATAGCCACCAAAGATGAAAAGGAAAGCCTGGGAAAGGATCTCGTGTTCTGTCAAACCTACAATAAAATAAAACGAAAATTTCAGTATTTACTCATGTGTTTCTGCTGAGCTACGTAACTTCATGAAAGTGCAGAACAATTCAAACCACATTTGTGCTGATAGATTCTAAGAAAAATTAGCCTTTGTCTCTCTGTGTTACCTTGACTTTATTAAAATACCACTGTGGTGCAAACTTGCCTTTACTTGGCTGATTTTGTTCATCCTTTATATCTGCTTCTGGTATCTCGTTCTGAAGCAACACCTGCAGGAAGTCTGGTCGATTCTAGATCAGCACAGAGAACATTTATCACTAGAGTGTAGATCTTCTCATCTTGTCAAGAATGCAAAAAATTGTAATTCCCTGCCGCATTTTTTTCCTTTTTAAATTGGCACAGATGAAATGCTTACAGGTTCTTCTGCACCATGCTCATCTTTAAATTTCTTGATGAGGTTGTAGAAATACTCCATACTGAGTTTTGGGAAAATTTCAACTTTCAGGAGATTTAATAGGCGGGTACCAAAGGGCAACATCACTGAAAGAAGAACAAAATTAACCAAAATTAGTACACAGTGATCCAGTGACGCTTGAATGATCAATGAGGTAAAGGGAGTACATACTTGCTAATAAAAATGGCCACAGTCTGAAGTTCATTACTTTCTTGATATGAACAATAATTGGATCATCTGGATTGTCTATGGAGTTCGCCTCGACACTGAAAGATGCACTGGTCACAACGTCCAAACTGTACGGTCCAACGAATCTGCAGCAGAAAAAAAAGGAATAGGTAGCGGTATAACATGGATTAACTTTTTCTATGTTTTTTATTTAGACAGACAATAATGATATCCTGGCATGCAACAGATGGACAACATACTGTTTGACATCCACGGATTCCTCCAAATTGGCTTGTCCAAGTTTTTTAGCGAGTCGGTCTGCATAGCGAGTGACGATGGGAAAAACCTTCAAACATAAAGAGCTTTAATGTTGATAATGTACTGAACATATTTATTTATATCACTGATCGGTTTACATGGAGAGACGGTGGACGAAACGTAAATGCAACTTTGATTTTTTCACGTTATACATATTGAATTATTTACATTTTTACAACCTCTTCTTACAGCCTTTCCTGTCCTCTCAGCAAAAAAAGAATTGCGGCTTTGAGGTGAGAAGCACAGAATTTGATGTTTTTAACAGTAAGTAGTTTATCCAAACAGTTTAATTTTAGCAACATTTTTTTTTTTTCAAACTTTTTTTATTGGGTTTTGCAGATGAGTACAACCGTATTAAAACATACAAAGAGTAAATTAGTCTTTTTTTCTTCTTATAGAAAAAACAAACAAACAACAAAAAACAAGAGTGATCATGGAAGCATTGCTGCATACCCGAACAACCCACAGAACCAGAACAGCCACAAAAAACAAAAACAAAAAATAAATAAAATAAAAACAAACACAGGCACATCAGTCAGGTAATAGTAAACTGTAATTGAAATAGCAACAGACATCCTAAATCAGAGTAGTGGCATGCGACCCTCAACACACCAGAAGCAACACATCCCCCCCTCTAAGTTGCCTCTGTCATGTCAGTCAGGGGTAAGTGGGAGATCTGTCGTCTTAACATATTGTAGGAATGGGCCCCATAGTTTCCCAATTTAGCAACATTTTTAAATGAGACTTTTAAAGTGATATTGACAGAAATATCACAATTTTAAGCTTCATTTAGCTACATTTTCTAACTGACACTTTCTTAACCAGGAAGTTCAAATTTTGACAATAATGCCTGTTTGTCCAGTTTCTTTCTTTGATAAACTTTTTTTTGGTGGTTTAAAGCACACAAATGTTCAGAGGGTTAAATAGGATGATTATTTGTCTTTGTCTATGATCTTTTTTTCATCACATACAACATAAATACATAAAAACAATAGTGTTGCATTTATATTTTTTTGTGTTTTGATCCCTATCACTGCACAAGGTCGATAGAAGCAGATGGCAGAAGTTGTTCCTGGTTACTGACACTGACCTGTTTGAGTCTTCCACTGGTGAAGCAAGGGGATAAGGTGCTCCTCTGTCTTTTCCACCTTTCATCTTTAACTGCTGTAATTCCATCATCCATAGGTCCTACAATTAAATTCTCCTGTGAACAAGAGTCTAGTTACACTGAATGTTTAGATTCTTGTAGAGAAGAGTTTACAGTTTATGTCCTCTAACATTTCTCCTTCTCTGACCGCATGACTTATTTTATTATATCCTTCCTTCCAGTGGGACACTGCATTTTTTCTGCATATAATTTAATTCTTTATGGGTCTACAAAATACAGAAATCCAAGGGTTAACATGTATCCGAATTGAAGCAACAACATATCAATCCGGACACAAGAAGTTTTTTTAAAGGGATAGTTCAGATTTTTTTCAAGTGGGGTAGTATGAGGGACGATGGTGGCCCCTAGACCCCAGTTTGGAGCTCAGTTAAAGGGTACACTATATTTTTAACATTTTCACGGCTTTACCTCACTGTCAGACAGCTCTTTCCGACGGACTCCACCAGACTCCATTGACAAAAACAGTAATTTTACCCCACAGAACACAGAAGTTGCTTGTGTATCGCTGCCTCTATCGGCTAATTACTGTCTGACTTTTGCTCCCTGTCTGATGGCAAAATAAAGCAGCAAAAATATTCTACACATAGCTTACGCCTAAACTATGTGTAGACTTAAACTTTTTCTATGTCGCTAAAATACATTTTGCTGCTGCCCGTCCAGAGCAGTGCACCGCTTAGCTTCCAAGCCAGTACTCCCACCTGCTTCTCCAAACTGGTGGTTTTCTGACCGTCAAAAAGGTCAAAATGTCTTGAAATGTGATCTTCAGCAGGATCAGTCTAGCTTGTACATGCTTTGCTAAAACCACAGATGCATTTTACTTCTCTAATACGTGTGTTCTCCTGTGTCACTGGTCAAACACCTTCCTGCAGAAGTTGTTTAGTGCAGTCATGTGTCCTCAATCCTCAAGCAGAAATGATTCTGATGATTCTGTGCAAACTACAGGATGTTACCCTAGATCCAAACATCCTGAGTTGAATGAGGCATAGTTAGCTGCCTTATCTTCCCTAATCGTTCAGCTAAGTAGTTTTTTTTTAAAATAGTCCTTATCTTGATAGGATGGACATAATAAGGTTTTGATGCATACATATAGTCATCACATACAGTCATTTGCCATAACATAAATAACATTACACTTTTGTTATTCTTAAATCATCGCAGGAAAATATGTTGCTTAATATGCACCTTCCCTGCAGAGTGATGCACGGGAGCAGATATGCTGAACTTTCACATGTAAAATAACATGCAACAAGTCTCTTACCCTGCGGTTGGTAAACACAGAGTAGCACTCCTTCACCATCACAGTTTTAATCATCTCAGGGTCTGCCACCATTAAGACTGGTGATCGTCCATCAAACAACCTGCACAAAAAACATCACAGTATGAAGCATGAGCAATTGCTTAACATGGATATATCACAAAGCATCCATGTGAGCTCAGAGACAGAATTAAATAAAGTCCATAAAGAAGCTTTACAATTTAAAAAAAGTATTAGAAAGGCAGTTGATGAGATAGCTTAATCAGATTTGTTATATGTACTCAGTGGTTATCAAAGCTTTTATTCACATTGCTCTTGTGTATTTCAGGTACCCTGTTGATGAAACAGGTAGTTGTAAATAACCCCTATAAAATGTCTACTCCTCAAGAGAAGGCACAATGTGTATCAAGGTTTATTGAAACAAAAACAAAAAAATTCTGTGGGGTATGTTAAAGATATCATGTATCGAACAAAGACACGGGACATCACTGACCTAAAGCAAAAGACCACTGATGACATTGTGACCATTGAGGCTCTGCTACAGCAAACATGGCAAGAAATCAAGTACCGTCTTGATGTGCTTTGTGCAGCTAATGGCCCCTGTAGAGGTGTATTAAATGAGGCAAGAAAACCTTAATATCTACTCCTCATTTTGTGATAATTTCCACATATTTATCTGCTCATTTTTTTTGGTAATATTTTTTTTAAGTTGTAAAGAGACTTTATGGACACCCTGTATATGTTGATGGAAATATTGACCTTTTACGAGAAGGAAAGAAATATCTTAATCTTTATCGGAGGCTATCCAAAGCTGACATAAACCTAAATGGTGAATGAATATGTGGATGCAGTAAAATGAAAAAAAGTTAATTTCTTCATCTTTAAATGCTTTTGAAAGATATATTCTATTAAAATGTGATAGAACAGATTTTTATATTAAAAAATGTCACAAAATAACCTTTAACTGCAAATAAAGGAGGATTTTAACAAACAGATGAACAAAAGATAACTTTTTAAAATTTTTTTTTTTTTAAATTTAGTGGTGGAAAGTGCTACAGTAGTTCAATACATGTTTGAGGAACCAGAAGCCTCCTTATTCTTTATTTTAGTATTTCTATTTGTAATTTTACTCCATAAAATTTCAACTGCAATTAATATTTGTTTTAATTGTATGGCATTTTCGCAAAAGATACATTTCTTAAATTTCTTCTCAGATAAAAAATTTACATTAAAATCATGCTTCTTATATATCATAATATATTTGGCTTGTTATACATACACACATACACACACACACACAAACACACACACACACACACACACACACACACACACACACACACACATATATATATCTCTTTTCAGATTGTTTAATTTAAATAACTAACTTTAAAGCCTCATTAGAAAGAAAAAAAAGTCCAATATTTAATAAAGCAAAGATTTGAGAGAGAAAAAAAAGAGATAATGTTTTCTTTAGTACCGTCCTATCAAACCTCTCATGAACTCTCTGATTTATGCTGTAGCTCCTTGTTTGTACTGATAGGCCTACTTCTGCTTTTACTAGTAAAATTATCTTCTTCCACCACTGATGTCATCTTTTGGAGTTGGCTTTGAAAGCTAAAACAACAACTCACCCCCAGACGTCCCCATACTTGTCGTTGCACTCACGGTCAAAAGAATCGAATCCCTACAAGGAATTAAATTATTAAAAAAAAAAAGGTGTGTTTAAAGGTTAAAAGGCACAACAGCGCTTCCAAGAGGTACAACCATTAAATGTATAACGGGTGAAATTAATGAAATCATTGCCAGGCAGGTTACTGAGACTGTTGAATTGTGTTTTCATGAAACATAAAAGGGGCATTAATTGTGAACAAAATTATACATAATAAGGACAATTTTAAACACTAATTCTCAGAGATGTGTGCTTGTTTATGTGTCATTACCTTCCTGTTGTAATGCATTGTCCCAATGAAAGGTAGAGGCCTTGGTCCAGCTATTCCCAGCTTTTTGAAAAACCTATATGGCCAAATGCTATACCTATATTGTTAAAAAACAACAACAACAACATACATATTACATTTGTTACATGAACATTATAGCTACAATCTTAAAGAACAATCGATCCAGTATAAACCTTAAATGTCGCAACCTTATTCGATTTTGACAGTTTCAGACACTACTCACAGAAATAGCAGAGTGAGAAAGAGAGCCACTAAAGTCCAAGTGGCTGCTGAAAACAACATCTTGACTTTAGGTCGAGAGGATAACTGGACACGCACTACAGGAATAATGAGGAAATGCGCAGAGCAAGAAGTAACCTTAACTGGCTTCTGGTGGGAGGAGCGCTCAGCGAGATGGCGGAAAAGAAACCCAATGGTGTTTATGTAATAAGCTAGGGATGTTTATTAACTTCTGTGGGTGGAGCTACAGGCAGCTGTGATTCAAACTTTAGAAAACTCTTCTCCGAACTTATCCTGCATGCAGAAAGCTCATCAACCAAACAAAATTATATATATATATATATATATATATATATTTATATTTATATATATATATATATATATATATATATATATATATATATATATATATATATATATATATATACATACATAAATAAATAAAAAAACATTATAATAAACAATAATAATAATAATAATAATAATAATAAAATAAAAAAATAAATAAACAATAATTTCTTCTTTCTGTTCTAAGGCCTACTACTTTGTGGATATTACAGCAATGTAAATATGCAATAGTCCATATAGAAATTGGCTAATATAGTAGTATGGTGAATGTGCAGGCTACTATGACAGGATGGAGAAGAAGCTGTATAAAGCAATCTTAAACATGCAAAGAGGTGCAAGACTATGCAAATTGATAGAACTTGTACAAACCTTTAATTTGATTTAACTTTTTAATTATTACCTATTTATACAGTCTATGATTATTACGTACAATGTATGTCCTTTAATTCATTTCCTTGTTTGTTTCGGCTTAATTTGAGATGTTTTACTTATCTGCTAAAGATTGTATCATGCTACTTTAAACAAACCTAACTAGTTGTTTTATTTATTTAATTGCAATCTGTGCTATTGCACTGATAACACAAGTAGGTCCTATAAAACATTATGCAATATTTTAAAGTTGGATATAATCGCTAAAAGCGTTTTGAACAGATTTGAGCCTTCTTCTACACCGTAGATGACCCGGATGTACATTAGACAAGCTCAACCTCACCACACATTTATCTTGTTTAATGCTGTGATTTTGGGGCTTTTTGTCCATCTTGTCGCCGCAAAGTGAATCAAATCCATCATCGTTACAAGGTAAGAAGAGGAACAAATGTGTGGCTTACAAGTTAATGTCTGTTACGGGTGTTAAAAGACGTTGTTATTAAGCTGTCCTTGGTCCGGGACGTTAGCCTGCAGCTAAGCTACGCTAGCTTCACATTGAACGTCAAAAATGATACATTTCAAAATGTTTGTATACATTTTTTTGTAAAGATGCAGATAAAATTACTGTTAAATATAAATCCAAAAACACTGTATCACTCCCAATAATACAGTCGGGAAGCTAACTAAGTGCATTTACTCTACCTAAAGTAGCAATACTAGAGTATTAGGTATTGGCATCAAAATATACTTAGTCTTTTAATTAATTAATGATTTTTATTATTAATCTGAATCTGCAATCTAGCTGTTAACTAAAGCTGTCATACATGCATGTGCAGTTAAAAGTAGACCCAGACCGATACAGGATGTATCACCTTCGTTTGCACTACGGTACAGTTAGATCTGCATTTTTTATATATGTAATCCATACCAGTATATACTGCATTTTTTATATAATTCATTCCTGTATATATTGCACTATGATCCACTTAATTACTGCTTAAGCCCTTCTGGTTAAATGCTTTCTGCAGTTCGTTGCTTTGTACTTGTGACATGTGCAATGACAATAAAGTTTAATCTAATCTAATCATCTAATCTAATACAGGATTTTTGAGACTGATGCCGATATTGACTTTTTCTGGAAATTAATTGTTAACTGATACCTTGGTTGATATTTTTATTTTTATTTTTTGAGCTGGAATGAAAATATAACTTTTTTTAATTGGGATTCACCACTTTGCAAAGGTACATATAGGGCTACTTTCCAAAACCAAAAAAAAGTTATTAAATAATATTTAACATTGCTATATATTATACCAACAATGTATTACATTGTCGGCCAATTATATAAATGATAACTGACAAAATAAAGAATACATAGGAATAAAATAATTTGGTAAATAAACATCATTGGTCAATTGCTGACTATTAAGAAAAAAGAAAAATATAGCTAACACAATTTTTAAATCACGCTAAACAACATTCTCTGCGTCATATATTGTGTAAAAAAAGTTTTCATATGGGCTCATATCGGACAGCGTATACACGATACCGATATGCCTTTGATAGGCAGATTATATCTGTCTACCGATATATTTATTTTTGCTACATTTCAGAGGCAAAAAATTTTGTTCATTACATGTATTTGATAACTGTAGTTACTTTGCAGATTCACATTAATAATACATAACATAATCAACAAATCAATGATTGTGTAATGTTTTTTTATTTAACTTGGCTACCCAGCAGATAAAGTAGTTAAAATTTGCTCCAGCTCATTAATAAAAATAAAATAATAAAATAAATATAATATAATAATATTATATTATATTTTTATTATTATAAAATTATGAAATTTAATTAAATTATTATTATTAATAATAATATAATAAATATAATAATAAAAATATTGTTGCAAACACTTTTATACTTTTACTTATTTGAATGCACAAGTTGTGACAATGGTGCACTTCTACACTGGTATTGCAATTCTAGAAACTTTCCCCAGGAACCTTTTTGATCGGTCATGTTGCAATACATTTCTCAGTAATCTCCCCAAAACTGTTTCAGATGACATCCGATTTGCTTTATTGTTTTCTAATTTTCCAGTAATGCTTGATGATGTCAGAAGTAGGCTAGATCAGGTCAGTATTTTGTACAGAGGCACTAGACATGATTACATCATCAACAAACATATATATAGACTAATATGTGAATGTACATATCACACAGAGACAGAAAGTCAACATAATACACATATCTACCATCATATTAAATGTAATATTGCAGCCAGTGATAAGTAGCTAATAAAAAAAGGGTTAGTAAATATAACTGCTTATTTTGTTATATATCTGCAATCCAAAAAAGGTTTGAAGGAAATTAAAATAATTCTTATAAAGTCAATATCTTATGACGTGGGGTTTTCTCAGTTCCAACACTATATTTACAAGCTCTGTGGCACTTGACGAGAAAACTTGTAAATGTGACATAGAGAGAAGATCAGAATCTCTATTTGGGGAAAAGTGTTTGTTTTAAATATATTCATGTAAATATTTACATGAATATATGTTATGCAAATTATTCTTCCTTGGATGTTCATTACAAATCTCAACCCAACCCAGTGAAAAATAAGCAGTTTGTGAGGCCTAGAATACACAGAAAATCTAAATATTCAAATGTACAATACAGTACAGTACAGTGCAGTCAACACTTTGTCTGTTTAGGTTTGAGGAGGTGGTGTACAAGACTTTTTTGTTGAGTTTATTTTCTGAATCTCATACCTCCTTTACCTTAAATGTCACTATACGAGTTATGACAGAAGAACAAAGCCGTAAAACCAAAACAATGAGTTTCTTTGGGCTTGTCACTACCAGCGACCCCTTTCATACACTCTGTACATGTAGTCACTTGGTTTCCTGTTGATAAGAAATAATAGTTGCAGCAGCATCAAACAGTTTTTACTGTTACACATTTGACTTTTTACACAATAACCTGGTGGAGATGTGATGTCATTGCCATGTGCTACTATAAAATTGTTACAATGCATGACTCATCAGTGTACCAAGGTCAACAATAAGTAACCTCATCAATGCTGGAAAAACAGTTCACAGCCTCATGAAGTAGACACTCCTCTAAGATGCACCCTGATAATACTAGTATATATTTTTGTTGTTTTAGTTTCTTTTCAGTTCTGTGTAGGCTTGTATTTTACATACTGTTTCTTATCTGATTTGCTTCAATTTCAACAACAGTGTTTAAGGAGCTTAGACTTGTATGATATGCAGATTAACAAATGGGTCACATTCCTCCCTGTTTGTAGTAAAAAATGAACCTCTTTTAAACACGTACTGATGTTGTGGTTTTTATGGTCATATGAGTAGTATTAAATACATGTATTGAACACTGATTTCTGGCATAAACAGTTCCACTGTCATTAAGCGATTCATTTTTATTATTCATTTTTTACTGTTTCGCCTTTTCAGAAATAAATTGCCACCATGTTCCTCACCCTCACGTTGCTGCGAAAAGGAATCCCTGGGAAGCAGTGGATCGGAAAGTATCGTCGTCCACGGAAAATAACATGGCAGATGCAAAGCAATATGCTGAAGCACCTGGAGCGCGAAGCTGAGAACGAATACTGGATCAGCCGGCCATACATGACGGAGGAACAGGAACACGGCCACGCTGCAGAGCGGCGAGCCGAAAACTGGCGCAAGATCAAGGAGGCTAAATTCTGCAATTTTCCTGAACACAAATACGTCACGGATCACCTGAGTCATCTCAAAATCACCAAGACTTGGTCGAGTTAATGTGAGCGGATAAATGACATGCAAAGACTGTCTTTATAATGGGACAATATTACGTGTTAATGTGTGCAGGAAAGCTTGAGTTTGTTATTTGTGTTTAATAGGATCCAGACTTTGTACACGGAAAGTCCACAATAGACTGTTTTCACACTATCTAGCTTCATGAAACAAATTTGTAATAATTTTGTTTGTGGTTCTGTATCAGACTGAATACACACCTCAACACGACTGTAACAGCTCCACATTCAATGCAGCTCATTGGATAAAAACTGCTTAACATTCTGCACCTGATCTCCAAAGTCCTTATTTTAGCTCTCATTATCAAAATACACTTTCAAGTTGGGAAAACCAGGCTTCCCACTGGATATGAAACCTCTATAATTATATGAACTGCGGAAGTGTGTTCCTTGAGGAGGAATTATATAAATAGTCTGGGGAGGTTGGGACAAAATTACGTAATTCTTACAGGGGGTTAATTTCCCTGTAATATGCATTCTGCTGTTTTACATTGACTGTATTAAAAGGGTTTTCACTGTCAGTAAGCTCAACTCTAGCTGAAACTAGAGTGTTTAATCCCCTTTGAAGTTATAAAATCCAGGAAGGAATAAACTCTCAAGGTTCAGGAAAAAGCTCTCACTTAATTAATGGATTCTCATAAAACTTTACATTTTTTGTCATAGTGGGACAAAATGTTAATGTGCTTCTATTTGGGGAACAAATAGGCCTGCTGATGTTCTAACACCTGCTATTCAGCGGCTGTCGGTGCGTTGTCCAGGAATTTGACCCTCAATGAAAACTCCGTATCTGCAAGCCGTTCACATGCAAGATACTGTGTCCTTGACTTACCTGATAACAGGTTTTGGTCTTTCACTCCAGCATTGATACATAACTACAGGAATAGCCTGCAGGTGATTATGAAGTCACCTGTATTGACTTGTATAACCTTATAGGGTTACTAGAAAGCTTGAAGGTGTGTGCACCATAAAATGAAGCAACCACTGACTCAGGAATCAACAGCCCTTAAATGGAGCCATGAACTATTTTGCTTGTTACTGATAACAAGTTACTTTGCAAGCTATGAGACAATGTGTGCATTTGTGTGACCCTTCTAACACATTTGTGCCCAGACACTATATTTGGTATGGTGAGGAAAACATTTGAAAGTACTGATAAGTTCAACTTTGAACTTTCTTTTTTAGATCTCATGAAAAATCACACGTTTAGCAATAGTCAAAGTCAGGGCTTTTGAAGAAATTGTGTTTATCAAGTGTTTCCATAAGAGATATTCTCTGCATATGTGTACATCTCTTATTCTAACTATATCTTCTATTTAACTTGTTACAAGCCCATAGTTGCCAAATACCTGGTTGTGCTCCTTGTAGTTTCTCTTATATTCATTTCCTTATCATGCTATTTAGTTTTTGGTTTTTCTGTTTATTCCTATAATATAATTTGTTACGAAAACAGTTGCCCAATGTGCTTGAAGACTAGAATAAACATTTCTTGATATTTTTACTTCAAGAACCTTACCACTAAAGTAAATTAGAAATCAGTTGCAGTCACAAATAGGTGAGCATAAAACTGCAATATCCTGTGCTTCTCTGCAGCACACAGTAACCTGCTGGTTTCCATCCAGTCTGATTTACACCTGCACCAACAGGTGAACCCAATGAACAAACTGAGAGGACAGAAAACCATCAGAGAAACCACAGGTGTGATAAACTCTTGGCCTGTTGTTTTTCACAGAGGCTATTTTTATACTGTGTATTCTGTTTAAATTTGATGGAAATGTTGTCACCAGGAGAATAATTTGAGGTCTGTTTTAGTATGGGCACTGCAGGGTTCAAAATAATTGAATGGGATTTATGAGCCGGTGGGAAAAATGCAGGCTTTGAAAAGAGCCAATTCTACTGCAGGAGTCAAGGGGAAAGAAATCCACGTCTCAGTATTGCTGCTCCTTTGGGAAACCCATTTCAAGAACACGACTGTAAGCATTTAATCCATGAAAAACTTACTAACAATCCTCCTGGGTTGATTGCAGGAAGCGTTCTCAACTGTTCCTCTCACAGTTCACTGTTTTAGTCTGTGTGGATACTTAAAAACAATTGTGTCGATACATAACTCACAAAAAGGGGGCTGTTTTTGTCGACAAGTAGAAAAATATTTGTTAGGAAAAAGAATAATAAACTAACCTTTCTTGTCTGCATTTAAGGTCCTAATTCAAGTAAAAATACAGAAATATCAGCAAAATGTACTTCAAAGTGCTTGTTCTGCAGGAAAAACAACCAATCTGTGTGTCAATTTTAGGGTTTGGTTTACTGGTGACTTTTATCTTTTTTTTTTTATTTTAGAAATCTGCACCAAAATCTATTGATTAATGGACAAAATAAACCCCGGTCAATCCATATAAAACATGTTTTTCATTTTTAAATGAGCTCCACTTCAACCAACTACAACATCCTGCTTTTACACGAATGCATAAATAATAAAAATCCCAGGACGCAATACCTATATGATAATAGGTCTATAACATTAACATGGGGCATTTTGTTTTGCAATGAATACTTTTATTACTTTAAGTACATTTTCTAGACTATACAGATAATTTTACCTAAGTTACAAACATTCAGTGCAGGACTTTATTTTATAATTTTACAGTGGTTAGTAGTTTTTCTTAAGGGAGGGATCTCAGTACTTCACCAATATATTTTATGTAATATATTTTTATAAAGTAGCAATAAATGCAGTGGAATAAAAGTATAATAATCCTATCTGAATTGGAGCAAAAGTATAAAGTAGCAAAAAATTAACTCACGTAAAAGTACATGAAAACTGTACTTAATTACAGTTACAGACGGTATTTAGGGCCCTGAATTGTCAGTTTTCACATTGTTGCCTCCGGCAGATGGCGCTCCGAGTCCTGTTCGTGACACATGCGGAGGAGCAGAGCCCCGGCCCCTCCTGCACGCTGCGCCCAGGCGTTGTTTTCGTCTCCTGGATGATGAGGTGCGTAAAGAGGCGCCAGCGCAGCGCACCGGGGCTGAGGAGGTAGCTGATGAGCAGACCAGACAAACAGCTCCTCTCTCCAAGACATCCACACAGGCGTCTCAGAGCCGGAGAGACCATGAAGACAAACGGCAGATGGAGGAGTAAAGATTCACCTGCAGACGCCTGAGTGAAGAGGAAGGATGGCGGGGGGTCGGAGGGGACTTGTGGCCCCTCAGAATACTTTTTTGGAGAATATTGTCAGACGGTCGAACGGTAAGGATAATAAATAATACTGTGTATTTAACTGAGAGATTTAAACATTAAAATTATTCATCTTTCTTTGGAGCATATAGGCACATGAATTGTCTGCCAGCCTGCCTGATTAAATCAATTACCTAATTAAAGAAATTAGAGGCTAATTAGTGATAGAACGTACACACTCGTGCATTGAAAAGTTCGTGTTTTCATCAAGCTACATAGCAAAAAAAAAGTATTTAAACATTTCCATTAATTCAATTAGTGCAATAATTTTCTCAGTGACAGAGTGAATTTTCTGACTGAGCTCCTGTTCTCTGCTGGGAGTCCCTGCAGGAGTGCATGCAGAGCGAAAAAGACAGCATGCTACTACAATCATTAAATCTGCCGCTGATTACATAAACTGGAAGTCTTAACTGAAAAATTATATGGACCAGAAATGTCTTGTCTACTTTCCACAGTCTTAATGTGGAAGTAATAAAGTGTGAATACACCACTTTATTTCTAAAAGCATGCAGAATAATGTCAGCTCAGCATGATCTGTGTGAAAACAGACCAATGCCTTTGATGTTATTCACCACTATCCCCCTTTAAGCCTCAGACTGGTTTGAAATGAAACTATGAGGCATTTGTTGCTAATATCTTTTGCCTTTTAAGGAGCATTTATGCTCAGTATTAACCAGCAGTTAAGTGGTAAACAAGAGGCCAGAAAAGCTGTGTCTCATTAACTCACTGAAACATAAAGCCCTAAAAGACTTTGCACCATCTTCTGGTTTCCAGGGGGCTATAATCAATAACATAACCATCCGAGCTGTAGAACGGGATGGTTATCAGTCGTCTAACAGAAAAATAATCTGCCACGATTTTGATAACCGATTCAGTCATTTTCCGTGCAAAAATGGTAGAAATCGATTTTTTCAGCCTCTCAAATGTGGATATGTCCTGCTTTTCTCTGGTTTAAATAATATTACACTGAATAGCTTTGGGATTTGGACTGATAAAACAGCATTTAAAGACTGAGAAACTGAACATTTTCAACAAATCAAAAATAGCAAGCGGAGGCATTTTTGCTGTATCCTGGTTAAATGGATTAAAATGGTTGAATAATGTTCTTGTCTGTAATGGCTTTCATCTGACCTTATTTTATAAAGTTTGAAAGCGAGTTCCTCCTGTAAAATATGTATATTTCTTTATACAAACAACTACAAAAAAGACGTCTATAACTTGTTTGGTGACAAATGGGATTAATGTGGGTCAGCTAGTGTACAATATGATGCCCACCTACCAAACTCTGATGGAGGTCTAACTGTATTTTTGGACATTTGGGTGTCAGTAATCCTTTGGCCTTTCTGTGATATTAGATCCAACGGGAAGTGACAGGAGGAGAGTTATGACACTGGACAGCAAGCTGTGAGACAGAACCAGCAGCGTTGTGTGTGTTTCTGTCACGAACCACATTTTGGGACAGTATAAGATACACACCAGCTAATTGGTTTAAGCTTTAATGACTTCTTTTTTTAATGGGGTTTGGTTAAAATTAGGTTTGGTTTTTTTTCCTTTTCTATCACTTCTGGTCAGCCCCCCCCCCCCCCCCCCCCCCAGAGGTGCCAAGCCAGTGTGTGTGTGTGTGTGTGTGTCTGTGCATGCACTCCTTGGGCCTTGCTGTCAGTCTGCCCCTTAAGCATATATCTACTTTAAAATGTGTTATGACAGAAGGGAACAACTTGTCCAGAAAGGGTGAATACATCTCCCCGTAGCTAGGCTTTCTTTGGATGAACGTCGTAAGAATCAGGATCCCAAAGGTCTATGATGAATAAAATAAAGAAGAAGTAGAAAAAGGAAAATCCAGCCTTTTTAAAAAAAAAATTTACAAGCAAATGCATATGTTTTTCTCATGACCTTGGGCGGTCTGTGGATTAGCGAGCAGCAAATCTCTCCCAAGCTAGAAACAAAGAAGCCAAGGCTATAATCTGCAGGATGCCACTGAGACACAGTGGAGTGACTTCTGAGAGACACAATGGTGGGTGGGCGTTCACAGACAAAGAGGGTTTTTTTTTGTATCTTTCAGTGTTCAAAATTAGACTGTTAGCTTTTTTTGTCTGTATTTCCATTTTTAATGTTCATCTCTAGTAGTTCACACCTAAATTTAACTTTAAATATAAGCAATAACAAACAGAAGTCATCAATGATGACTCTGTTCATTTGTGTGTCAGTTAATAATCCCAGAAAGCAAACAAGGATACTATCCGGTACCTGCAACTAGGACACTAAAATAGCACTTTAGAGGTCCTAAATCTAGAAAAATCTACTTAATTTACACCTGGGACCCCTTGAAATCCTCTGATTATTTTGGGTCCAGTCAATTGAGCTAGTTTGGGTAAGATCAAGGAAGGCCACCCCTTAGAACGATGTTAATTTACTGTAAATTGATTAATTAAAACATATTTGGGTATAAGTTAAACCAACACGCTATTGGGAGAAATAAATTGGTAAAATAGTTAATTTTGTTGTAATAACACTCACATCCTAACCTATGGAGCTATACTGTAAAGTTTATTTGCCTTTTGAGAGATGAGGAGCAGCAAAGAAAATGTAATCTTACTGGTGAAGCAGCTGCTAGTGAGAAAAGCATACTTTTAGTTACAGTTGTGCATTGTTAGTGTCAGCAGTTCTGTGACACAGCTGCATATTTTAAAAGGGCTCATTTAAAGTCTCTAAACCTGCAATAAATCATTTTCTTGGCCACTTTGGAGGCAGTGGAAAACACTCAACACACATAATCAAGTTTTAAGTAAACATGGCAAACATTTTGGCAAATAGTTATTAATTTACACATTCAGTTGTTCTAGCTAATAAATGATCCACTGTGTTCACCATCTAGTCAGTAAGAGAGCAGCTAACGTGTGGTTTGGACAGCTACACAAGTTGGAAAAAAAGATGCATGAATAAATATTATAAGAACTGTGAACTTTGAGATAATGGCAGAAAAAGCAAGTTTGCAACTAACGTTATCTGAAGAAAGCTAAATATATTGGTAGCGAAAGAGCTAGAGAAATATTTAGAGAATATTTCTCTAAAACGTTGGCAGAGACCAGAAGAAAACGTAGAAGTAGAGTGAATATAGGATTTTAATTTATCTTATGGCAAAAAACATGATGCTCAGTTGCATAAAGTGTGCAAGATGTGTTGGAAAGCAAGCAACTGTTTGCTAATGAGTTAGCCGCAAAAAAAAAAAAAGGCTAACTGTGTATCAGCTACTTTCTGAGTTTCTCTGCTCCTCCAGTGCCAAAAGATAATGAATGCAGCTTTAAGTATATAGTAATATTTCTGCAATGCATCAGATGGTAAGAAACATGACTCTAAATGAATGCTGAGGTGCATAAAGGGAGCTGGATGTGTTGGTAAAAATGCAACTGTGTGCTAACAAGTTAGCTGCAAAGATTGTGGCTAACTATGCTAGCTGTGAAATATCTATAGTTTCTGAGTTTCTTTGCTCCTTTAGTGGGCAAAATAATAATGAATACATCTTAAATTAGCGCAAGTATACAGTAATTTTCCTGTAAATCTAATCTGATAACCATAAACATGTATCCAAATGAATGCTGCAGCTTTATAAAGTGTGCTGGATATGTTGGCAGGAAAGCAACTGTTTGCTAATATGTCATAAAATCACAAGTACACAGTAATATATTTAATTATTTCATATGATAGTTATCTTAATTATAATAGTTAATAGCTCTTTACAAATTAGCTGCACTGTCACGTTTGTAGCATCAGGTAAGAGCAATACAGTGAGGATTGCTGATTCACAGTTGTGTTGTCTCACTTTTTTGGTTGACGCGTCCCATTATTTTTTGTCTGACACTTAACAGATGTTTCTCACTGTAATCTGTTAACCTTTTTTCCTTTTCAATCATTTCAGTTTGGACACTGTCACATAGACAGACAGGTACTATGAAGTTTAGTGTGGTGTGCTGCTTATGTTTTCTTTACAGTATCTATCTATTTGTAATGTACCACAAAATGTTCTATACCAAATGCTGTTAATTTACAAAGCTCTTAGCTAATTAGACATGTGGAGATTGTTAAAACTGTTTGTGAAAATTTGCTGCAACACAGCAAATCAAGGGCCAATAATAGTAATAATAATAACAATAATAAAAGTGCTTTTTGGACTTTATTTACTTGCAAGATGAACGTCCATCTAATCACTGTAAAATAACACGTTGGCATGGAACGTCTCGTGCATCATATTCTGTCAGTGTTATTGTGCTTTTTAGTTGTCATTTCAATGTGTTTTAATGATGTGATCAAAGAAGTTTTATGTTGGTGTGTTCATATGTGGCGTGTGTGTTCATAACAGGGTGGTTTGCTTCGAGATTTGTCATACAGATTTTTTTTCTTAGTTTTATCCCCACTTTTCGTAAATTCTCCAATCCCATTTAAAACCATTACATCTGCTTCTTTTTTCCCTTTTGACAAAATTATGTGCACAGATTTAAGATTGTTTTCACCATTTTTAAAAAGTCAAAAATAATCCTGAAAAATCAAAACAATGAAAACAAACCATAGTTTGTATTATCTATATCCAAAACTAAGTCTATGCACATTGATTTAAACATAGATTTTTGTTTCATATAAAATGTTAAAATGGCAACATACAGATGTGCAAAGTAAGGAATTAACTACTACTCTAATTTCTTAATGAAGTCGCATAATTGTCATTAAGGAAATGATGGTGTTTTTTTCAGACTGTCTTCCCCCCAAAAATGTCCCCATAAGTTGTTTGTACAAGCAGTTTTTCAAGATCCATTTTTGCATTTATTTTTAAGAAGTGACCTTATACAAATAAACACACGACTTTGACCCAGGAGACCACTGTTCGTGTCAGCATTTGGTTTTTAACATATGTACATAAGTTAACTTGTCTAATGTACCTCACTTGGGTCACATACATAACATCATTTAACTTATGTATGTAAGTTAAGTAACAACAAACTTATATACTTATATTAAGCCAAACATGAGGATGGGTTGGAGGACTTGTTGGGTTTTGAAGTATGACACTTATTTCTTTTCTAACAAATCAAAGGCCAAACTGTTTCATGTTCATCACACTCATAATCAGCTCTGTAATGGTAATGTACGCCTTATAAAAAAGACTTTGTCAAATATTAAAAAAACAAAATTCTCTTTGTAGCCATTTGTTTGACACCCTAAATTAAGCATATTTTCCTGTGGCAAATACTACACAACACAATCATTTGCATGTTTGTTTCAATCATCTTTAGTCAACAAAAGCCAGCTGTTAAAATGAATAAAAGACCTCCTTTAATTTCATGTATAATGACATGAGGACCACTTGGAGTTTAAGTAATGACACTGAGCAACGGTACGTGAATGTTAATTATAAAATCCCTGAGGTTTAAAAATAGGACAGAAGCAAAACAGGCCATTAAAAATGTACATGCAACTCAATGATTGCTTCGGTTTTTTAACATTTTGACCGTGAGTAAGTTTTGCTTGGAGGCTTTGCTAACATTTGAATATGCAAAATATGCCATGTGAGAATTAATGTACTTTTTTTCTCCATGGCATTTAAAAAATGATGACAACAGATAATATTTGTACAGCATACTTGCCATCATGATAAACAGTAACTATTGGACCATTTAATGACAAACACCTCTAAAACAGCAAAATAACCCTGTTACATTCTCTACATAAGCAGTACATAAAAATAGAACACAAAAGGTTCTTTAAAAAGAACTACTAATGAGCAACTCCTGATAATAAATCAAAGGAAGCAGATATTCGGATGTTTTCCACATAAACAAATAATGTGTGTTTGTGCCCTGTGCAGAGTGTGTAATGGGCCGTAGACCTTCATGGACATTAATGAAAACCTTTAAAGTTTGTTTGCTCTTAAAATCAGGGTTAGGCAGCCTTTTTAAAGATGAGACATAAGCACATTTTTAAGCAAGAAATTTGTTTAAAAAAACACAGATAGCATGAAGAGAAGTTAAATCATCCTCCAAGTTTTGGGGTCATGTTGAGGGGATAACCTCCATCATCTCATCGTTGAATTGAGTCTATTCAGTAGTCTACAAACAATTACATGCTTTTCAAGTGAGTTCTTTGCACTACTTGATAATGCTTTTGATTTACATCAAATGTAATCAGTCTCAACCTTTTCCCAACCCAAACTATTGTTTTAATCGTTGTATATTGTTTGTTTTGCAGAAAATACTGTAGGCCTTCCAAGTTTACCTGTCCTCCTTCCCTGTTTACTTTCAAACAGACACCAACTTCGTCCTGGGGAATGCTCAGATAGTAGACTGGCCCATCGTCTACAGCAATGACGGTTTCTGCAAGTTGTCGGGGTACCACAGAGCAGAGGTGATGCAGAAAAGCAGCACCTGCAGGTAGGCAAGAAGATCTGTGTGTCTTGAGCTATCAAAAAAAAACGTTGTTCCATAAATAAATTCACACAGAAACATAATGAGAGTACGTATCAAACACAGCATTTTTGTTTAACTCCACCTGTCACATTTTGAATGATTTTTTTTTTCTGTAGAGACAAGTACAAGATTAGCCAGTGACACTACAAGAACTTGTTATGACTACAGCTATCTTGTTAATCTGGATGAGCTTCATATTGGCTGCCAAAGCAAAAATAATCATGCTGTTGCTGCAGTCAGAAGCAGAGAGACTTTCTTAAAGGTTTTTCCCCCAAAATGTCACAAGAGCCTGCAGTAAATAGTTCTCAATTAGACCTTTAGATCATATAGACATTCTATAGCTGTGGCTGCAGTGCTATGAAAGGTCTGCAGTGGTTTGACATGGTTTTATCAGAGGAAAAAAAAAGATTGTTCTTCGACTGAAGCCATGTTCAAATATTTGTATTTGTATTTACACGCCCTACCACCAGGCAGAGCATCTTTATTTTGAGGTAATTGGTAGAGGGATTTATTTGAGGATAATGTAATCAGGTGCAGGTATATACTGTGTGCCAGTGTTTGTGCTTGTGTTTATGCTCTTGAACTCTCTGTGGAACATCTTGGCTTATTTTAAGAGAAACGGAAACATCGCTGCAAATGCTCCCCACATGCCACCATTGCACATTGCATTGTTTTCAAATTTGATTCCATAATCCCCTATTAATTAGCATTGTTTTTCCATAATCCCCTATTAATTAGCAGTAAGATTAACCTCTGGTTAGGGGCAACAGCTGCAGTAATGTCATTGGATCAGTCAGTTGTTAAGACACCCGGTTCGAATGTTATCACACGATTGAATGGGCTTAATTAGTGGTTATCAGCCTCATGGATATGTGTTCAAAGGGCTCCACATTCTCGTAAGTTTATAAGGCTGTTGGACTGCTTTATTAAACTGTATTTATTGTTTGGCGCCAACGTTTAGTGAGTGGCCATAGTATTTATTCTAGGAGCAAAAGAGGAAGTGATATTGTATAAAAGTGAAGAAGATCAGGATGATGGGTATCTTAAACACAGAACTCCCAACCAGGAGAGCCATGTTTGCAGCCCATGTGAAATAAAAAAAGATGCTTTATAAGCTTTTTGTTCTAGGGCATTCTTAGATGAAAATGTAAGGCAGACCTTAGCCTAAGTGCTTTTATACAACTGGGTACTGATAGACACAAATCTGTGATGTAATTCGATTGTAACAACTGAAACTGTTTCCACATCGCTGACTCCAACAGCGAAACTGTGGCCAGTGTTTCCCTGGGGTGCTCTCTCCAAAACTGTTCACATAGCGGAGTAAAAGGAACTCTTAAAATGAGTTGTATACCTACTCAAGTGACTATAATTTCTGGACCTGTTTTATTTATTGTGCTGGTAATAAGCATGCCAGTGAGCATTATATTAATAGGATCACATGGAAACAGTTGGTGCTGCCAGATTTGAAAACCGTGGGAGATTTCTTCTGTTGTGGGAGATGGCATTTGTCACAGCCAGCAATGCGGCTATTACTGATTTAGACCCTCGGGTCCCTGAGCATAAGCTTCAGAACACTTGCCAATACAAATATTGAACAGAGTGTTTGACGATTTGTTTAAGGTTTATTTTTGGGGTTGCTAGATGGAGTGAAAGTCGTGTGTTTGCAAGAGGAAGTAAAACGGATGTCAAATCTTCTTGGGAATCAAATATAAAGTATTTCTATTTTACATCTACATCTACATGTAAATAGATTAAATGCAGTTGGTATTATATGTTAAAATATTGATATCAATTCTGGTCAATGAAACTATGCTCTGGAAGCAACTATGAAACTGACTACAAATTCAATGACCATGATAACAATCAGAAAGCAATAATATTTTATAAATAACAGACCCAAAGGTATTGTGAAACATAATGAACAGGAGTGAAAGGTTAACATTGCTCTTCCATAGCAACACAGTAATTAATCTAGTAAAGATGAAAACATATGAGAAAAAGTAAGCAAATGGTGACTTGTTTAACAGTAAATTTGCATCATTTAATTGTTATATCAGCGCCACATGGCTTCATACAGTTAGTTTAACAGCTAGTTTGGTTCGCAGTAAACTGAACAAAAAACTAAATAAACAACCACTATAATAAATTGAATGGGTACAGATAGGAGCAGATATTGTCAATATTTGCTTGATAACCAATTTGACAAATTGGTCATTCTTATTATACATTTACCATTTCTGTCCTGATAAATAACTTCCTAGTATTTTCTTTAAAATGTGTCAAATATCCAAAAGCAAATGGCTGAAATCTTAGATTGACGTCTTTTTATTAGTTTTTTTCTTCTTCCTTTGTTCATGTTCTTGATTTCACCATGTCCCCATGCAGTGCAAGTAATACACTTCTACAAGAACGATAAGATAAGCCAAATACTCAAAATATGCTTTAATTATATCATAAGCAATGTTGATTTCCCTCTGGTTCATTTTCCACTCCGTAAGTTAGTAATTCCTCGCCTTAAAAAAGAGATTTGCTGTGATTGATATGAGCCTCCCCCTTTTACCAGAGGATGAGTGGAAATACTTTTCATATCCCTAACTTTCAATCTAGCAAATAAAAAAAATAAGATTTTGTTCAATGCCTTGGCTTTCTAATCAAATTCTTAATACACTCAGCTGCCAATACTGACGTTAGCATTTAGCTCAAAGATTCCTACAGCTGTATAAACCACTTTAAAGTAATGATCTCAAATATTTTTATTTAGACAAATGTCTGTTAAGTCACCGAATATGGTAACATAAATGACTGAGCCTATTTTCAGGTAAAACAATCACAAGTGACCGTTCTCCATCACCCAGCTGTGGTTGGTCCGTCAGGGAGGAAGAGCTAACACAACAGACTCGCTCTTCAGATCACTTGAGTGTGAAGCAGCATATTGTTTTTTTATGGTCTCAGCTGGAGTTGCAAGTAAATGGTTACTATGGCCAAACAAACAAAGAAAAACACACTTGCAATTACCACTTAAAGAGAACAAAACATCTCTTTCATTTTCAATATTTTTAAAATTCAATCATTCCTCTCACGTCATATTGGCTTTCTCTGTTTTAAAATGACTATTGATAACTTTCAGATAAAGGTTCATCCAAATGGTTTGTATAAAAATTGGGGGTTAATGTGGTTTGTGATAAGTATTTTATTGGGTGTTACTGCCTCCTTTTATTTTTCTTCAAATATACCTCTATGCCTTTAATCGCTTGGTATTTTTTTTAGCTTTTTTATGTCAAAAAACATCTGCGTGAGCCTGATTATGAGGCCATAAAACATTCAGTGTGGATGTTTGATGTTTTTGAGGATGACTCAAAGATAAAATGTATGCTCATCTCCCCAGAGTGTTTAAGTCTAATATCCGAGCCTCTTCTGCTGCAGATGTGTGCGGATCAAAGATGTTTTTTTCCATCTGAAATGCTCTTACTGTGTTCCCTGTCCTCTCAATTATGCATATGTTTTTTTGTTCTATACCAGATCCTGTAAACATATAGTGACAAACCTGTGGGAATTTTCACGCATGACCAGAAAGTCATTTGAAGAGTCGTTTTTTTTTGTTCTTTGAAGCAAGTCACATTCCTCCCGGCTCAGAGGGAGAGGACATACATCAGTGATATTACATCAAGCACCAGTCTGAGAAGGCTCTGCAGCGTCAGGATGTAGTCTCATTAAATTTAGCCTTCCTTTTTTATTTCATAACAAACTCAGAGTTATATTTAGATCATGCTGGAACAGGCTGCTACTGAGGGTGGCAGTAACAAGCAAAGTGAGATGAATGCCTCTGCAGCGTGGTTAAATGTGCTCATGGTTGCTTGACCCGTCTTCAGGTTTAATTTGTTTTGGAGAGGTACTTTGCATTTGGCCAATTAGACAACAGGCTGCATTTATCTTTTTTATGCTTTTAAGATACACTTCAATGTATTTTAATCTGCTTCTACTCTATATTTAATGAAGCCTAATTCTGCAGTGTACGTTTCTCAATAGCACTCAGTTACTGGTCTGCACAGTTTAGGTGATAAATTACACATCATTTAGTTGTTTTGGTTCGAAAATATACAGTTAATTAAGAAAAAAAGCATAGCTTAAAAAAGGTCCTGTCAAAGAAATCAGACAACAAAACAAGTACTGCATTGTAATACTTGGCGCCCTAACGCATTAAGATATTCACACATTCGAGCCTTCATCGGCACGCTCCAGTGCAAATGCACGAGCATGCTTGTCCAATGTGCCGCTGCCTAATAAATATTCAAATTGTTATTTCCCTTTGTGTCTTCCAGCTTCATGTACGGGGAGCTCACGGACAAGGACACGACGGAAAAAGTGCGACTAACATTCGAGAATTATGAGATGAACTCGTTTGAAATACTGATGTACAAGAAGAACAGTAAGTAACAACGCCATATGTGAGGAAAAAGAGAAAAATGTGAAGTTTCCACTTCCACCTTGTCATGCAAATGTATTCAGAGCTCCTATAAAACACAGTCAAGTTCAAAGGAAGCCCAGAACATTTCTACCTCTGTAGAAATGTGCTAATTGGTTGAGAGCCAGACCAGAGAAACCTTCCCCAGAAAAAAAATGTGTTTGTTTTCCACTTGCAGGTGCACTCTCTCTCTCTCTCTCTGCATGCAGGTGTTGCAGGGAAACATGGAAAGTTTTGAAAGTCCAGAACATTTCAGTTTACAGTATGCAATCAAGATCTCTGCTCTATGTGCACGTGGTGTCATTTCCTCTAAAAATAAGCAGATGATGCAGCTAAATATATGTGTGTTGTTCTTTTATACTTTCAGGGACGCCTGTTTGGTTTTTTGTGAAGATCGCTCCTATACGAAATGAACAAGAGAAAGTGGTGCTGTTTCTCTGTACATTCAGTGACATCACGGCCTTTAAACAGCCCATTGAAGACGATTCTTCCAAAGGTTAGAGTCAACACATTTCATTTGTTTACCCTCAGTCAAAAAGGTTGTTTCTCTGATGCTGCCAGTCAAAGCCAATTCTAAGAGTGATTAAAATGGAAGAAATGCATTTACACCCATACTTCAAACGGCCCACATTGTGTAGCAGACATGCATGATCTAAAACTTTTAATGCAGAAGTTATGAAGTGAGAGAGGCAGAGATTACATTAGTCTGCCAGCGATCACCATCCGACCCTGTACATTGTGCTTCTGCTCTGGTAAACACCCACTCAGTCAAATACGCACCCCATCACGATGGTTATCAGCAAACAACACACACAAAAAAATGACTTATTGGACTGTGTAACTGCTGAGGACAGCCAAAATAGAACATGAATTAGTTCAGCTACAAACAAGCCATAGTGACAAAAACAGGATGTGGAGTTATTGTGAAATTGAGATTATAGTTCAGCGTCAACAGGTAGAGCTCTGCTTTAAAGGCTGTTACATTTGTAAAGCTCTCTTTCTTACATGGGGCATGGCCTGCAGGCAACAATAGCAAGCATGAGTTTGTGCTGCCGGAGTACAGAGTGAGGCCTGTCCCTATCCTCACTGACTACATTTACATGCACAAAAAATTCCAGTTTTTGTCCTTTTTTCGAAAAGACAATGGGCTTCAAGCACTCGTATGAACATATTAGTTCTAAAGTGGGTTTTTTTTGTGATTTAGGAGAACATGACACATTTTCGTCAAAGGCTCAAAACACAATTAATGAATGGTCCAGACCTGTTGTAGGAGTCTTGTGCAGTTTTCTATTAATGGATTGTATGTTCCGTTACTTTAAAGCAATTTTGAAGTTTAAAAATCCTATAATGATTATAAATTAGTAAGAGAAAGTTAATATAAGAAGACGAATATGTTCTTACGTGAGGCCCAATATTCCTACTAAGCTGCGAAAATTAAGAAAAATCTTAAGATCTCAAACAACCCAACAGCAGTCTGACTATTATCCCCTGTCTTAAATTTCAATCTGTTTTTTCAAACCCTGATTCTGTGAGTCCTTTCACAACTCCTACAAACTCTATAACAGCCCCAGGAAATGTCCAGTCCACATTGAAGACCATGATGTTAAAGATATACAGTGTGTGTTTATGTATGTGTGCATACTGTTATGTGTTTATCATCTTCAGGCTGGGGGAAGTTTGCCCGGCTGACTCGAGCTCTAACCAGCAGTAGAGGAGTGTTGCAGCAGCTGCAGCCCACAGTTCACAAAGGAGAGAATGTCCACAAGCACTCCCGCTTAGCTGAGGTACGGACGATGCATGTGACTTTTATTTTTGATTTCATCCAGTAAAAATAAGAACTGTATGCTAGAAAACAAACTTTGGACACTGAGAAATTGGGAGATTTTGAGATCAGGTCAACTTCTTAGACTTGCACAGCACTTCTTATGAGCAGGTGAGCTTTGGACACAGTCAGGACGACATAATTTAAGCTACAATATTTTTGGCCTCCTGCTGTGTTCCTGTGTTTACCTGACTCGCTGTTTTTTCGTCAGGTACTGCAGCTCGGCTCAGATATCCTACCTCAGTACAAACAAGAGACCCCCAAAACCCCCCCTCACATCATCCTGCACTACTGCCTCTTCAAGACCACGTGGGACTGGGTCATCCTCATCCTCACCTTCTACACAGCCATCATGGTGCCCTACAACGTCTCCTTCAAGACCAAGCAGAACAACGTGACGTGGCTAGTGGTGGACAGCATTGTGGACGTCATCTTCCTGGTGGACATCGTTTTAAACTTCCACACCACGTTTGTCGGACCCGCCGGCGAGGTCATCTCAGACCCCAAGCTGATCCGGATGAACTACCTGAAGACCTGGTTTGTGATTGACCTCCTGTCCTGCCTGCCGTACGACGTCATCAACGCCTTTGAGAATGTAGATGAGGTGAGTGCGTTTTGCTCTTACTAGTCTTTTTTCAAGCTTTTCTTGCTGGTTCCAGCTTCTCAGAAGTGACGATTTTTCTTTTTTTCTTGTCTATGGGGTATGGCAATATGACCTCAAGTCAATACCACGATTATTGAACATTTTTTCCTCGATAACAATGACTGAACATTTTCTGACATTTTAAGCAGATTTATTGATAAGGAGCTGAAACAACTTGTCAATGAATCTATTAGTGCATCCCACACAAAAATAATCAATTATTTTAATCAGTCATTTAAGCCGTTTGTTGAACAAAGAGGCCAAAAATTGCCTGGTTCTAACTTTGGAAAGTTTTGTTTGTCATATATCAGTGTAAATTTTATGTCAGTGGATTGTGGAATAATATTTTTTTTTGTTTTTCATATTACAGTTAATCAAGTCATATACAACTTATTCAGAGATAAATGTTTCAAGATATATTGCACAAAGAATGAGCAAATGTGTTTTATTTATGTTATACTTTCCACCACTGTGTATTATATTACAAACTCGGGTAGAGGAGGTGTATGCTGATAAATCAGATTATAGACCATTCATTCATTCATTCATTACCATTAACCGCTTATCCGCAATCGGGTCGCGGGGGCTGGAGCCGATCCCAGCTGTCATTGGGCGAGAGGCGGGGTACACCCTCGACAGGACGATTATAGACCAGCAAAGCAAAACTAATGGTCGAAACTTAATAACCTGCATCAACGTACTGATTGACTGCCAAAGATTGTAATTTTAATCTGATATCTGCGGTGGATGTGGTGTTGTCAGGCTTGTGACCTCTTAAATGAACTTACCCTCGTATTTTTAAACTTTTAGAAATGTAAATTAAACTGTTTGAACCAGTCAGGGCCATGACTTTTGACTCAATAGCCGTGTTTCCTTTAGGGGGAAGAGTGGCCACTGGGAAAGTCTCAGGCCACGTACTCTCAAATGTCCGCTCACTCTGCGTGTCTCCACTTCGTTCTTCCTCTTCTTAACAAGCCGCCGGATCCCCGCAAGTCTCCAAAAGTCTCCAATGATACCAGAATAAGTCGCTGGATTTAAAAAATAAAAAAAGTCGCTAAGGGGGTGAAAAGTCGCTAAATATAGCAACAAAGTTGCAAAGTTGTCAAAACTGCTTCGCAGGCTTTTACAAATGGCGTGTGTTGTTGTGGCGTCGAGTACTATGTCACATCCTGCTTATCGTTCTATCCAATCAGCAACCAGGCTTTTTTCAGGGGAGAAAAACAGCCCTGCTCTTCGACAGGGCCAAAAAAAAGTCCCTAAAAAGTCAAAAGACCACTCAGGACGGCTCATATTCAAAATAGGGGCGTTTTGAAGAGTGAGACCCGCCTCATTCCGGGTATTGGGCTGAGGAAAAGCTGGAAATGCAACAAATGAACAAAATAATTGGCTGCATGATGTCAAAAGCAAATAGTGGCTACTTTTTACAATGACAAAAATAGATTTCTCATAATGCTAACCAATTGGAAAAGTTTTATTTTTAGCTCAGCTTTTTGCCACTAAGTTGGGAAAGAGTTAAAAATGCTAGAGGTGATTGACAGGTTATTAAGTTTCCACGCAGGCACTCAACCAGATTTAATAATGACATGACAGTGACAATCAGACTCTGTTTGCTGGTTGTTGTTGTTCTGTATAGTGACAGTCAAAAAAAAAAACGAGGTTGGAAGGAGCAACATAATAATATGCTTGTTTGTGAATTCATAAATGTTCAACCATAATGAGAAGTGTTTGCTGGAGAGCTATCACAGGATCTTGAGATAATTGGCACATTTTAATTGGGGAAGGCGCGTTACATTATTAAACTGAGGCGCTCTTCGGCACTCTGCTGTGTCACTGATGCCCAAAAACCATTAACACCTAATGACAGCTGACAAAAGGCCCCAGATCATGTGCTGTGATTAAAACTGAGGCATGTTGTGTTACCAGACGGGCACTTTTAACTGGATAAATGACCGTTTTACCATGGACGTATATATTTGAATAAATTGACAGTATGTTGGTGTTTGAACGTTTACAGAATCTCAGTTTTCTTGTACAAAGTGGAAGACACAGGCTGTTTATTTTTCATTTAGATGCCATAACATTGCCCACACTTTACATGTTTACAGGGTGTTTACATGTTAAAATATTGCATGTGTTGCAGATGTAATCTATCAGCTGATATGCTGTTATATCTCTAGCTGCATCTCATTAAAATTTATTTTATGGTGCAACCACAGCTTGTGAATCAGGTCCAAAAATGTCCCCACACACACACACACACACACACACATTGATTAAATGGAGCCTCAGGGTCTCGTACTTGCCGGTTCTCATTGTAATAATTCATCATTGTGTGTGTTTGTGTGTGCGTATATGTCCCGTGTCTCATGATGTGTGTGTGTGTTATTGTGACTGTGTAAAATGCTGTGAAAGCATTAAGCGGCGTGGTGCGTCACACAGCCAGCAGCACAGTGTATGTCGGCTCTCAGGGGCTCTGTGGTGGCAAACACACACAGTACAAGCTGATATGAAATGCTGTGCTTTAAAAAAAAAGAAAAGAAAAAAGGAGGCTTGTTGGAGGGCCGCAAGCACCGAGTTTGTTTTTGCAGGTCCAGCATTTTGGTCCCTTTCTAGTCTTTCAACGCTTCAGCATCCTAAATGCTGACAACTCGAAGGGGCCGGAGCCGGACAGAAAAACAACAAGCTTTTGTGATTCAAAAGATAAGGCCGGTGTTATTTGATCTTTTTAGTTTATTCAAGAAAAACAAAACAAAAAGGATGATTTTTCATTACAAGTATTGTCTATATAGCTTGTGTTTGTTGCTACTGATGCTTTTGGGAAACTTCATTATAATAGCAGGTTCTGTCTGAAATTAGAAAAGTAGTTGATTAATTAGCGAGAATTAAGATAATTAATTAATTGTTTGTAATTAAGTATAAAAAGCCTCACAGGTGTGAATGTTCGCTGGTGTCTTGTTTGATAGTAAACTGAATATTTTTGCGTTTTGGATAGTTGGTTGAACAAATCAAACAATCTGAGATGTCAGTTGAAGCTCAGGGAAATTATTTTTATTATAATTCTGTTAAGCAAATCATATATTGATCTGAAGGTGCCCAGTGGAGTTTTCTTGTAGACAAGAAAAGTTTTATTTAGAGTCAATGTTACTCACCAAAACACATTGTGTGTGTCCTGGAGGTGAATTCATTTCCTTCCCCATAAAATATTTGCAAGTTGATTTTCTTAACTGTTTGAAACCTGCATTGTTTACATCCTGCTAGTAGTGTCTCTTCTCCTGCCTTTGTCGGTGCATTACTGCATATCTTGGCGTGCACATTGGTTGAATAGTATGACATTTTTGCCACTCATATAAAGACACACATACAGAGCACACAAAGACCAACAGCCCAGCAGAGAGGAGGCACAGGCAGTTGATTAGCAACCCCTGTGTTCTGTGATGTAAATTTACTGTTTTTGAGTCTTGTGACTTTTAAAAAAGGGCATATCTGGCTGTAGTTTCCTATGGTGTGGCAATATAAAGTGTTCAAAAACTGGGAGGGTGCCAACAGCTTATCAACTGTAGGTATCATACTGACAGTAGATAAGTACTTCATACAACCCAACTTAAAAAAATATGAACCATTCCAAGTAATTTGTCAAGCCAAAATGCCAAACACCCAGTGGTGGAAGAAGTATTCAGATCCCTTACTTCAGTAAAAGTACTTATACCACACTGTGAAATTACTCCACTACAAGTTAAAGTCCTGCATTCAAAACTACCTAATATTCTTTTTTGATGTATAATTCATAAACAAGTAACTAAAGCTAGCAGCTAAATGTAGTGGAGTTAAAAGTACAATATTTGCTTCTAAAATGTACTGAAGTACAAGTATAAAGTTATGTGGAAATACTCAAGTAAAGCACAAATACCTCAAAATTGCACTTAAGTACAGTACTTGAGTAAATGTACTTAGTTACATTCCACCTCTGCAAATATCTAATGCAGGGGTCGGCAACCTTTACTGATAAAAGAGCCATTGTTGGCCAAAAAAAGAGAAAAAATGTCTGAATGGAGCCACAAACCTTATTTTGAGCCTTACAATGGAGATAAAATGGCCTACTAAACCTAAATTAGCCTACCAACATTACTAATAGGTCATAATTAGCATTTAATAATATGATTTTGTCAGGATGCAGCCAGGATCCAAGTGCAAATGAGAGGCTGTACACCGAAAAAACATCAAAACTAGACTTGAAGTCGGCAAAATGTAGAGTTTGAGGCATTGGGCTGTAGACTTTCTTGAGCTATGATGCACATTTTAGTTCACTAAAATGTCAAAACATTTTTTTAATGTTGTATAGAGGCTACACATTTTTTATAAAGCCAATGATGAATGAAAACTAAAATGTAAAGAAATAACCATTACATTACGTATCATTTTTTTGTCACAGCCACAGGGAGCCACTGCAGATGGCCTTAAGAGCCACATGTGGCTTTGGAGCCGCAGGTTGCTTACCCCTGACCTAATGGTTCTCAAAGATTTCCAAAGGTGAAACAATTTATTGCTTTTCTCAGTTTTATACAAACTGGCCAGCATCGCCTTGTACACTTTAAAGACTTAATGGTAATCAAGTAATATAAAAAAGAATCAGTATTAAAACGGATTGTTAGTTGCAGCTTCTTACCTTTGCTTTTGTTTTTCTGTGGGATTCAAGTGTACATTTAGCCTATAATAAGGTTATGGACACTTTGGCTGTGAACCAACATGACAGATGACCATCCACCTCCAGGATCATCTTCCAGTGTGTCTCTGCAACAACTCAGCGACTCCAATTTGCTCCAAATTGCTTTGAGGCAATCCATGGCAGGGGTAAATGAGAGCGGGTAAACAATCGGCCGTGTTATTAAACCGGGAGCCGAAACATCTTGCTGCTGCTGCTACAGACCTTAACGACTGACATGAATAACTTTGATGGCTGTTTTCCCCAACAGGTTTCCGGATAGGGAGGGCGAGATCATTAATGAGGAGCGGCTGTCAAAGTTGTTCTTAGCAATCTTAAAGCACCGTATGTCACCTCGAGACTGACTGAACCTCATAGTCATTGTGTCGTGTCAGCTTCTAATGACTGATAACCCAAAACAGCAAACAAAAACACTTCATGTTGCTGCAAGAATCAGACAAAGTTCATTTTTAAGCTTTCAATGCATGCTTTGGTCATACTGCACATGCTTCACAAACACTCCACAGATGTTTCTTTTCATTTGAAGCCTTTATTGAATATTGATTTTGTCATGTGTTTATTCATCGCTTACCACTGATCAAGTGTCTTCTCTCTTACTTGTGCTCCGTTTTTTTTTCTTCATCCGTTGTGTTTGCATGCCCCCCTCCTTCTTCTGCCTGTATGCATGCATGCGACGTGATGGGAAGAATTGGAACCACCGAGCTGTCACTCAAGTAGGCTCCAGTTTGATTAGAATATGATTATGAACAGTTTTGTGTTTTATTTCACTTGTAGACACAAACACACACACACACACACACACACACTTGTCGAAACTCTCCATCAGGCTTTAGAAGTAGAAGAAGTAGTCTCACATTTCCTGTGACAGTTATTCCTGCCCCAACATTTCAGCTCTGGTGCTCGATGAAAGTTTGACAGCAGAAGCATCCATGCATGAAATAAATGTCACAGAAAGCAAGTTAAGATTTGTGTTGCTTGTTCCTTTTTTTCCCTTCCTGCTAAAGCTTTTCATTGCCAGGAGATAACATCTATCACATTGTGTTCTACAGTACAATTTGAAAATGAACAACGGCCTCATTAAAGCTTCATGAGAGCTGATTCAGTCCTCACGTCAGCAGTAACAAACATGTCATTTGTGACAAATTGACTGCAGCAACATGACACAGTTAAAATTTCAAAATAAAAGACATTCTGGCATTAAGAATATGCTTTAATAGAGGGTCTTTTGAACATAGTGTGCTGTGTATTATAAGAATCACACATTTCTTTTGACTACCAATAACATTTTCTTTTTTGAGTTCAGTATTAGGCCAACTTCGCCAGAAATGTATGACTTTTTGTTTTATTTTGTAGAACACGTTAGCTCATGAAACATAAAATAGTTCACAAAGTTCTTGCACACCAGAAAGTTTAAAAATCCTTCACACATTTGATTACTTACCTATTTTGTTGTGTAAAATTCATTATATCAACAGAATGAATTTTACACCATAAAGATGTGATGGCTAAAATAAATAATGTGATCAAAGGTATAAAATTAGTTTTTTAAAACATGGATAATATTTTTTTTAAATATATAAGTATTTCAAAATTGTGACACCTTTTTCCACAGCAATTTGATCATAAATTAAACTAAATTTTGTGATCGAAATGTAATTTTTGACCATAGAAATATGACAAAACAATCTCACCACAAGGTCCATCTAGTAGCTGATCAAGCTTACGATGGTGATCATACAATCTTCCTCAGAAGGAGTTTGCTTTGTTGTGAAATTGCAGATATTCCTTATAATTTTCCTAAAAATCTTAAGAAGTTCATTTTCAACTTTCAAGCTAGTATGCACCAAAAGAAAGCTTATCTTAGCATAAATACTGTTAACTTGGGGAAACAAAATAGCACATGATTCCCCATAAAAGCACAAAGATATTTTTTTAATTTCTGTTTGTGTCCAAATTAAACAATTGAATGGTGTTTTATTGTCAAAAATGTCATGCTATTCCTTTAGTAAAATCTCTTATTTGTATTGGGTGATTAATTTGTGTTTGCAGAGTTTGCAGCAGAACTCAGAAACACGACTGCACTGATAATTGAATTCAGTTGAGGCTCATGTCTGTAAAGTGATTTTAGAGAAGCTGAGGTGTCTGGTGGGCAGCTAGATCAGATCAAGTGACAGCGAGCGCTGCAGTAGTACTCGCATTGCAGACCACAGCACATTAGCAAATCAATACCTCTTCCAGCGCGCACACACACACACACACACACACACACACACACACACACACACACACACACACACAAAAAGAATACCAGCGGCAAAGTGATGGGACTGCAATTGTCTGTTTGAGTGGGTGTTTCGATAAAAGCTGAGTAGACATTTAGCTGCAGGTTATGTAACTGCGAGAAGTTGTAAAATTTCATCACATTGCACAGGAATGTATCTAAATTCAACTCAGTATCTGTTAACTCTTTGAATATTGTGTTTCTCCCTCGTCTTGTTTGTATTTTCTGAGTTGTCTTCGCATCACATCTGCCAAGACGGGTTCATACACTTTTTGTATTGATTCTTTAAAATGCTCGAATGGGTTTTTGGTTAAATCTTGCCTGAGCAAACATAGGAGTGCACAGTGCTTATGTAGTATAAAATAATTTATGGGGAGTGCAGATTAAGACCGACTATTCTAATTAACAATTTAGGTTTAGTTTAATATGTAAACATCAACAAACAAATGCTTGATTGTCACGTTTTGTGTACTGTATATTTGATCTCTCGCAGCATTCCTTTATACAAAGACCTATCAAAGTTAATTGTATCTAGTGTGCACTTTATTAATCCCAGTGGGAAACTGCAGCGAGCATTACAGCAGCCAAGTCACTCATTGATCATGAAACAAACCCAACATATGGACGAACAAAGATGTAGATATAAATAGAATGACAATTTTTAACTTGCATCTTTACTGAAACAAAAAACTAGGACTATACAAAAACAATGTATTCCGCAAAACGTTATTCCCACAGTCCAGATACATGAGCATTTAATAAATGTTTTATAACATACTATACTGCTTATTATTGGCACCCATTTGTGGAGTCTTGTGTATAAACAGATAATTAATATCAATAAAGAAAAATATAGCTCTTATTAGAAAATATTTCCTGTTTATATGATAATTATACTTGCTGCCAAATACTGTATACCAATGAAAACCTATATTTACTTTATACTGTATAAAACATAAAACTATGTACTGGATGTTTAGAGTTTATAATTACTGAAAAGGGGGAACTGTTTCTGTTAATTCGAGCAGAACCATGTTGGGTTAACTTTCAACTTTAACTTGAAAGAAAGGAATGATTCTTTTGTCTTGTATAAATCTAATATTTCTTCCCGTCTCTGTCCTCTCTCCATCCTGTTATAGGGGATCAGCAGTCTGTTCAGCTCACTGAAGGTGGTCCGGCTTCTCCGTCTGGGTCGAGTTGCCCGTAAACTAGATCATTACATTGAGTATGGGGCAGCTGTTCTGGTCCTGCTGGTGTGTGTTTTTGGACTGGCTGCCCACTGGCTGGCCTGCATCTGGTAAGTCTGTCACATACATGTCCGTCTGTCCATCCACAGCTGTTTGCTGCTAATCTTACATAATACTGGACCAGTCAGCATTATATGCATTATGCACATTTATGGCTGTATGCTCAAGGACCTCTCATAGTTGCGGTGATTCATAATCATTGAATTACTTGTTTTATTGACGGTTTTATCATGTCATTGACTGCTTATGCCTCAAGCCCGTGTGTTGTGCTGCAGTACCACTCTCTGCCTGAGCTGTAACTCTGCTAAGGTGTAGGCGCTGTTTTACCAAAATAGAAATATCACAAAAACCAAAGAGTGGGACAAAAAACTGAGTTGTGATGAACTCTGTTGTGCGGGACAGGTGTTTATGCATGGTCAGAATTTTTGTAGGCTGTGTTGACCAATCAGAAGCTGTCATTCTGACTGTTAGTTTGGCTGCATCTCAGTTGTAACCTATACAGTCTATGGTTGTAACGCACCATTTTCACAGCGCTGTAAGCAAGCAGAAAAGTGACGAACCTATGCGCAACACAGACAAAATGCATAAACTTTTTGATTAAAAAAAGAAATAAAAAATTAATAACTATTTGAGTCGCCATCCCTATACAGTCATTACAGACTTTCATTTTGAAGGATAAGTCCCTTGCAATCTTGTTTTTAATGGGATCCTTGACACAAACCTACAAAAAGATACAGAACATAAACGAAACAACACAAATACACTCACATACATATACAAAAGCTCTCACAGTTATAGCCATTCCCACACCCACTGACTCCCCCAGAATTCCAAAATACATGCAATAAATCAGCTGCCAAAAAGGGGATAGAAACAGACATGCAATGTTTTAGGTTGCTGTAACTCCATTTGTGAATATAAATTACATAACACATTCTTATAGACTGCTGCCATCACTGTGATTCATCAACAGCAGAGCCAATTAATATAATGAGGCCATTGATTAGACTAATTAATGCATTAATTAGCAGTTATTTTTTGTCAACATGCTTGTTTTCACACATCAGAACTGTATGTTTTCAGTCCCTTAAAGAAAGAAAGAGTTTTAGTGGTTTCAAGAGAATTAGTTTTTCCTCATTAATATGTAAATTTATGGCGCGCAAGACTCTAAAGTATAATCAGATCATCTACTCTACAGGGGGCAAGTGTGGTGGAAGCATTGAGTTTCCATCATGTGTTGATTTATTATGTTTATAAGGACGTCTGAAAACACACACACACAAACACGCACACACACACACACACACACACTCAGATGCCATTATGACAAGTTAATGTCCTGCATACATTTAAAAAACAGGCGAAATGTGTTTGATACTTGATAATAACTACTTTTTCCTTCACAGATTGAATTTTAATGTTGCACGTTACTGCAAACACTTGATCAATCCCTCATAAATCCCTCAAGACATCTTCAAGTAATATATTCATAACTACAACATTACGTCTACGTGGTTTAAACAATGTTAATATGCAAGATTTGTATGTTAATTCTCAAGGTGAAAAAACTGGGAGTTGGAATCTCACGAGAGGCTTGAACCAACAGCATAAACATTGTTTATTGGCCCAGACAATAAAGTCAAGTGTGAATAAATGAAGCTGAAACACCTCAGACTCAGATAGCAATAAAATATCTCCAGTTTTGTTTCTCTCAAGGTTGTTTATGTGGCTGATGGTCACATTGATGAGTGGTGGCAATGAATTGAGAAAAGTTAAATCATCATCAACAAGAGAAATATATCGGAAAATCAAGAACAGAAAATCTAAATCTACACGAAATGATTGATTTTGTTTAGTCTAGCTTTACCTATTTTGCCGCTAAAATAGATTTTGAATGAAACTGTCTGTATATAATATAATATATCTATTGCTGTTATATGAAACCAAAGATCTAAGGAATTTAAGGGGGTGAAAACTCCAAAGTAAGGCTGTTATTTTTTAGCGCCACAAAAACTGACAAAGCCATTTTTAAAGGGTTCCCTTAACCTCTAACCTCAAGATATCTGAATGAAACAAGTGTCCCCTTTAGGAGAACACTGTTGGAATTACATAACTTGTATATGACTGGAAGGCTGAGACTTTTATCCATGTGATGATGTGAGTCCCCGTAGTAGCATTTAATTGCACTGAGAGCATTTTTTGAATCTCGACCTCACTGTATAAAATGAGTTGCTGTGACCTCGAGGATAATCACAGCCTTATGAAACGTTACAACCATAAACTAGGGACCTACAGCATTTATAAGATTGTAAAAAATCATTCTCAGCAGTATCCAGAAATAGCTGAAGATATAGAAATCTGAAGTTTTTGAATTCTAATAACAGCATTCTTTTTCTCTTTTTGTCCTCAAGGTTTTGGTGTCTTGATGTGATATGTTTGATGGATTTTTCACTGTTGTTGTAATCGTAACTGATTTCCTGACTATTTCTGCTTCTCCACACTCCAGGTTCAGCATCGGTGACTACGAGGTTATCGATGAGGAAACCAACATCATTCGGGAAGACAGCTGGCTCTTCATGCTGGCTGAGACGGTGGGCACACCGTACCGCTTCAACGCCAGCGGTTCAGGGAAGTGGGAGGGCGGCCCAAACAAGGACTCTGTTTACATCACTTCGCTGTACTTCACCATGACCAGCCTGACGAGCATCGGCTTCGGCAACATTGCCCCGACGACAGACGGAGAGAAAATCTTTGCAGTGGCCATGATGATGATTGGATGTGAGTGGAGGCGTTTTATCTTTCTTCCAGGGAAGCAGATTCATGATACATGAGAAGTTAAATATGCTCTTTAAAGCCACAATCCACTGAGGTAGGTGAATAAATGAATTATGAATAGAGCCATCCAAGTTAAGAAAATACAACTTTACAGATGATTAGCGGAGCAATATTTCCAACTCTCCTGTAACTCCAGAATAAGCTGCTCAGGTTAAATATACTTCAGTGCCAGACCGATTGACTGCATTTTTTATTGAATTGACAGTGTCCTGTGTTTACTTTCACTTCCTATAACCCATTGTACAGTATATTCCTTTAACAAAACATGAACACTTTGCCATGAAAAACACTTTTTATGGCTCAAAGCACATGTCGTTTTTGGGAACAACTTTATTTTATAAATGTATTTTTTTTTTTTTTAATGTATTTTTTTGGGCTTTTTCATGCCTTTAATGGACAGGATAGTTGAAGAGAGACAGGAAACAGGGGGCAGAGAGAGGGGAATGACATGCAGTAAAGGGCCGTCCGATGCGGGACTCGGACCGCGGCCGTCCGAACCGGGGCCAGCTGCAGCGAGGACTGTAGCCTCTACACATGGGGCGCCTGCGTAACCCACTACGCTACCGACCACCCCATAAATGTAATTTTTTAATTCTCATTTTCACCTGCAGTATTCTACTGTATGAACATTTCATTTTGATATGGGAGATTGATACTGAAACACTGTTCATTGATGACAGGTGCTGAATGCATGCGTGACTTTTCAGGAGGTGAATGTGGTTGCATTTTGATGTGAACATTGTTGATAATGGATGGTGGCATAGTTAATTCCTTATTAAATTTAGAAAAAACAAAACAGATTTATTTATATATATTCATATAAGAAATGATTTCTTGCCCCTGTGGAAGTGTATTTCACAAAGCTGGGATCAGATTTAATTGGCGTTTCTTAACCAGTAAGTAGTGACTCACATATCTCCATCTCTCCAGCGTTATTTTTAGTTGACACGTAAGCTGTTGCAACCATTTGTTGTATCAAAGCAATATGTCAATTTAAAAACTACATCAAGGTAACAAGCTTAATAAGAATACTGTATATGGTTTCTGGCTGCAGTATAAGTCATAAATCCTGCAAAAATGTATATTCAAGTGTTCTTTTTTCTAATAAGTTTGGTTTTAAATGGTTATTTGATGCGGAGGATGTATAACATCATGATTGACAGCTGTGATTGACCTTGATTGTGTCAGGCATGTGGGAGTATGGGCGGGACCTAAATACCATGACTCTCTCAACTGATCATCATCATCGTCCCTTCTTTATTCAGGTTAAGGGAGACTAAACCGAACAGCGTGAAGAAAATAGAAGGAAGCTTGGAGAGCTTTTGTCTGAGTATTCTCAGACAAAAAAGCTTGGCCCCTTAGTTCCAACTGAGCATGGTTTAAACGCAACAGCCTGCCTGAGTATTGTTGTTGACGATGTCTATCTCTTTATGACCACCATCTTCTGATGGTTCCATCCAGCAGGATAATGCACCATGTCACAAAGCTCAAATCATTTCAAAATGTTTTTTTTTGAACACAAGAATGAGTTCACTGCCCTCCAATGGCGTCCACAGTCACCAGATCTCTATCCAACCCATAGACTGTATATAAATAATGGACGTAGTCACAGTGACGTCACCCATTGGTTTGTGGACTGCCCGTTGGTAGCCTCGAGTTCAGCGTTATACTCGTCGCCATCTTGGGTCGCCATCTTGTTTCCGATACGCGGAGCAGACCATATTTGGACTGTGGAGGAGCTAGAGGGATCTGACGACACTGACTACAGCCTCTCTACACCAGCAACCGACTGAGAGAAGGCGCTGCTAATTCACTAGCATTAATTCGAGCATTAACTGGGATGTTAGTTTTGGCTAGCAAAAAACAAAATGTATCTTTCTTACCTCAGAAAACTGAGCAGCGACTCCTTGGAGTGTCTGTTAGTCCAACCAAACGCTGAACAAGACATTTTTACTGAACAAAACGTTCAAATAAACTGTCATTAAGTGAAAATACAGTGTGAAAGGGTCAAAGTTATGAGACCAAATCGGTAAATGTCCTCTTTTCTATCTATATATATAGTTAAGTTATATATAACTTTATTGACACGTTGCCATGGATACGCATTGCTCTGCTTCTCTCCTGGTGACGGCTCGCCTTGTCAGTGACCTGTAGCCACGCCCCAAATCATACGATTCTTTATCTTCTATTTTCTTCTAAATGGGGCCATTATTAGAACTATTGACATCATATTGTCTTGAAGATGATTTTTTACTAGTGATTGAGAACATATTGTTGTCCTGAAATTTTTTCTGAGGTAATAAATCAAGTCAGAAGTTTTCAAATTTTGCACTGAAATGAATGGGCAGAATTCTTTTGCAGCCAAACTTAGCACCCCCTGCTGGAATTTTCGGTGGATTGCAGGCTTAAGGCACTTTCTGGTTGGCCTCCATGCACAGACACGAAGATTGCCGCCTGATCCAACCGAGCACCTTTGGGATGTGGTGGAACAAGATATTTGCACTATGGATGTGCAGCCGACAAATCTGCAGCATCTCTTTGATGATATCATGCCAATCTGGAGCAAAATCTTAGAGGAATGTTTCCAGCACCTTGTTGAATATATGCCACAAAGAATGAAGGCAGTTCTAAAGCAAGGTGTACCTAATAAAGTGCCCAGTGAGTGTATGTGACATTCATACAATGTAACATTTAGAATGCTCCAATGAGTTTCAAGTTGGTTAAAACTATTGCATGTAGCTTTCACCACTTTCAGTTTCAGTCTCATCAACACGGCTGTCAGCTCCACTCAGTCCACTCTAACACAGTGACATATACAGTGCAGCAGGAGCTCTGTTATTCCTGTATTCATTAGACTCATTACCTCAGTCTTCTGTGTGATATCGTGCTGAATTATTGAGATTTTCTGGAGCGTGATGCGTCACTCACACAAGTTTCCACTCTTTCTGAAATGCCTCAGAAAATAAGTTGATACAGTGAATAAGACAGCTTCTCCCTGAAGGCTGGAATTTAGTGGAGCATTTTTAATAATTCTAGTGTTTTTTTGGGCTGTTTTTAAGACTGCAAAAATGTATGTGTTTTGAAATAAGGGTAATAAAACTACCACCAAATACATTATTATCTGACAGTACAAGCAATGTCTATTTATGTAACCTATTGTGGTTTACCAAAACACAGAATCAGCCGGTTTTGCTGTTGAGACAAACAACGACTGGATTACAATTCAGTTAGGAAACCTGCAGCCCCCTCAAAAACAAAACATCTAATCTGCCAGGAAGGAGGCATATTCTCTGAGCCTGCCCTTTTTTCCACATCTCTATATTTTAATCATTTATAAGGTATCTTCTGCTTGTGGGGCTCATAATTCAGCGTACAGCACCGTGCCATTATGTGTGACTGCACGAGGAGAGCAACACCTCGAAGCAATAACTGACCGCCCGATCAATTTTGCACAGTGCTCCCTCTGATCCCTCTGCAATCACTCCTCACCTCCATTGTACTTTTTTTCAGCCACAATCTCAACCCTCAACGAGAGCATGATTCCCCCCCAACCCCCCCACCCCTTCCTCTCCATTTCGGGTTTATGAATACACTCTCGGGGGGGAAGTGGCAAAACTCATCTGCAGACTTGTCTGTGTCAAAAAATTTTCATTGTGAGATACAAATCTAAATATCTAAAAAACCAGACAGCCTCAGGAGGATTCAGTTGTAGATGCAATCTACTGTAGTCCATGGCTGTTCTCTATGAAATATGGATGCTCTGATACTGTTCTATTTTTACCACCAGCACTGGATCGGAGCTGGCAGTAGAAGATCACAGTGTGACGAGGGATTGGGGGGGGGTGGCACGGGTAAGGGGTGCACTGTACATATGTCCTGTTTCTATAGCAACTGTTGGCCTAGGGGGTTGAATTTCTGACAACTGTCTTTTAACTACCCTCAAAAAAAAAACAGCTGTTGGCCGAGCAACGCTGCAGCGAAGTTGTGTACGTCAGCAAGTAAAGAGCGATGTTGGGGACGAGATGAAGCACCACTCCACAGGGAACGGTTGGGTTTCCTTTGTTGCAGCATTTTCTGCTTATCAGAGAAGTGAGCGTTGCCATCTGCACTAAAGCTTGAGGTAGCAGTCATCCCAAAAACTTTGGCAACTTCAAAAGGAGATGATTGTCTTATTATCTTGGATTTAACTGCTTCAGACTGTAATGTATCTGTGCTTATTGTGATGCCTGAAAAAAGGTGTAAACACAAAGAGCCTGATGATAAAGAATATCATACCGTGCTGCAATGCTCGATAAAATGGCTGTACAAGCGAGCGATGGTGATGAAAGGATGAAAGTTGTGGTTATTCTCGCCCCTGGAGGAGTTTTGAGAGCTTTTTAATTAGTATTATTCCCTGTGCAGTTTTTCAACACTTTGATTGTGCGCTGTGAAATAAACAAACACACACAAACAAACGCATGCACAGGTTACTGTCATCATCTGAGGATAATTGAAATGTGTGGCTGGCATGTTTCCTCTCCGTCCCTTCTAGCAGGGCTAATTAGGGCTCCACTGCCAAGAGAACACTACACTACACACACACACACACACACACACACACACGGAGCAGCAGACATCTGATAGCTTTGATCCACGCACACGCCAGCTGTTGCACCAGTTCAACCACCCAACCACCTCAGAGATGCACTGCTGTACTCCATCTTTAATTCTTCTATCACAAGACAAGTTAAAAGGTATCCTTATTTAGCACCATGTAGCTGCATGGGGATGGATGCTTACACACACACACACACACACACACACACACACACACACACACACACACTCCTTATGAAGCTTTACTTTTAGATTTTTACCTTTTATTTGAAACATTTGGGCCTTTTATTTGGAGGCAATGTTGAGTAGTAATAGTTAATTTCCCACGTGATTAAAATGCTCATCACAAACAATACAGTGCCTTGCAAAAGTATTCATACCCCTTGGATGTTTCACTCTGTAGTTGCTTTAACACATGAAATCATGGTCTATATAATTTGGCCTTTTTAAAAAGAATTTGCAAAAAAAAACCTCTTTAATATCAAAGTGAAAAAAAGTGACTTCTACTGTTCAATGATCTTTTCTCTGAGTTACTAGAAGTGTTCTTTTGTCTGCATGGTACAATTGTAGCAGGAATAGTGGTGAACCAGAGACTGGACCTCCCAGACACATGTTTTTTTTATATTACGATCACTTGACACACATCAACTGTACTCAAGTGATCTCCATTTCACTAACTGAGACACTGCTGCATCAACTAGCTGGAACTTTGTTGAATTAGTTCAGTTACTTTAAAGGGTATGAATACTTATACAATCATTTATTTTAACTGGTATATATATATATAGAATAAATGTATACTATTTTGTAAAAATCTGTTTTCACTTCGATATTAAAGAGGGTTTTTTTGCAAATTCTTTTTAAAAAGGCCAAATTATATCGACCATGATTTCATGTGTAAAAGCAACAAAATGGTGAAACATCCAAGGGGTATGAATACTTTTGCAAGCCACTGCATGTCATGTGATGTGACATAAGGCTGCAAGTTTTGTAAAGTTTTGGAGATTTTTATGTTCTTATGAAGCCAGATTTGGAGATTTATTTTGTCTTGTCAAAACCCATTATGGAGATTTTTATATCCTCGTAAACCAGGCTGTGGAGACTTGAGATGTCTGTGTACTTGTAAACTAGGTATTTGAGATTTTTATCTCATTGTAAACCATGTTCTGGACACATGTCCTTGTGAGTCAAGTTTAGGAGACTTTTGTCCCTGTAAGATTTGTGTGTCTTCATTAACTAGGCATTTGAGATGATTTTTTTCTTAAAAAGACAGTTTTGGAGGATTTATGATGTTTACATTTGAGATGTGTCTTCAATTTTAAACCCTGATTTGGAAATTTTCATATCCAACCCTAAAATGTACTGCAGTATTATATGATGAGGGGTTTGTAAGCTTCTTCCTTCAAGCTTTCAAATCTTTAAAAATCCACAGAATTATTTGAGAAACAAACACAAAAAAAACACAGGATCTACCTTTAGTGTTGTTGAGCCAAACTCTAAATCCAAACAAATTTCAATACCAATTTACCAATCTTCTAGTTTATTCAAGCAGCTTGATTATATCTATATCTATAATATATATATATATATATATATATATATGTTGTATCAAAATAAAACATTAAAATATTTTATCTTTCCTCCTCTGTATTTCCGCAGCACTTCTTTACGCCACCATCTTTGGTAACGTGACAACAATCTTCCAGCAGATGTACGCCAACACAAATCGTTACCATGAGATGATTAACAGCGTCCGGGACTTCCTCAAGCTCTACCAGGTGCCCAAGGGCTTAAGTGAAAGAGTTATGGATTACATTGCCTCCACCTGGTCCATGTCTCGGGGAATAGACACCGAAAAGGTTCGTCACACTGCATTACCTTTAATGGCTCTCCAATAGTGTGATTACTGCTAGTTTCCAATATATACAGTATATATATATATATGTGTGTTTTTTGCAAGGTTGTTATAAATTGAATGAGCATAATTTGCAGTTTATAAAAAATATATAAACAGAACGATATATTGTATATTATGCATAGTTTTTCTCCAGTGACGCTCCCTGAACATCACTATATGTACAAGTTTTGTAAAATCTGTCAGTTTATTCTGTGGGGAAATTTAGCAACCTAATATGAGAAGCAGTCAGTGGTATGGCGTTTATGGCACAGTTACCACCAGCCATCCTGCTGAATTCAGATGATGCTGAAATGATTTGAGTGTGTGGAAATTAAACATTTAAAGCTGGCAGCAGATAGATTGAACCGGTGCTGCTCTGATTGATTCCAAGCCAGCGAGCATCCATATCGCTGCGTCCCATTTAAATCCTCCTGTCCAAAATCCAATCATGGAAAAAAATTGTATTATTTCACCTCAAATTGGAAACATAATTTCAAATACGTTAGGGATTTTGTCACTTTGAAATCTGTGGCAAAATCAAATGTGTGATACTTATTGTGTCCTCTTTATGCTTGCACTGCATCTATGTATTATTTATTTGTCTGGCTTCAGGCCACACTAAAGGGTCTAAAAATGGCATATAATCCCTCTTTGCTTGACATTCATCTTCAAAGAGATTTGTTTTAAAGGCAGAGCCCTGCGACGGCCTGGCATCCTGTTGATTAGGTGTACTAAAACAACATGCTGCCACTCAGTGACACACAGCAGAGAGGCGGCTGGGGCTTATACCCAAAGAATCGCACCCGCGGGTGTGACGTCACCCTCTGCACACTGTAAGCAGTCCAGAGTCCTTTATTGCTGACTGATGATGAATTGTTCCACGTGCATTTTAATGCATAAAACCATGTTAACATATGCAAATATTCGTTGTTGTGGCTGTCAAGTGGAACAGTGCAGGCTGTTCTGATGAGCGGTTCAACAACATGAAGGAATTTGCAGCTTGCCTATGAAATTCTGTCCGCTGACGCAGTAGAAAAGCCATATAGGGTCTTATAGAGTGTGCAGATGGATCAAACAAACCTCAGCTTTTAATCAGGAGAGTGGAAGACCGGTGATTGTGTCCCAGTAGTTTGCAATTGGAGGTTATCTACGGAAGTCTTTCTCTAACTTATTTCTTTTTTCTTAACCTCAAACCTAACCAAAAAGTTTTGTTTCGAAATGTAGATATCCTTTATTTATCCAGGTAAAAGTTTCATTGATATTAAAATCTCTTTTCCAAGAGTGACCTGGCCAAGAGAACAGCACATACACGCTGTAGTGTTGTGAGAGTGCACTGATTATGGCTTCTACACATGTACGTACACAGATAAGAGGGAATTAGCCACATGAGATATTTCTGACCAAAAGCCAGCCAATGTGAAGATCTGCAAACATACAAAAATGGCCATTTAGCAGCAGCATACAAAGTACAGTGGTGTACATGGTGCCCACAGCCAGTCATGAAATGTAAGTCACAATGGTAAACAGTATCCAACTTCTTTAGCCACTGGTCAGGTGCATTCATAAAAAGCAGATCACCATAGTCCAATCAGGGAAAAAAAAAAAAGTTGCGGAAATAAAATGTTTCCTTGACTTGTGGGGGAAACACGATTTATCCTGAAAAAAAATAAATAAATAAATATTTTGTAGGAAATTGTACAAATTCCAGTGTTTTACTTTTCGTAGGATATCATATGAACCTATTTATGATAATATGTAGCGCAGTGATGCCGTTCTCTGGAAATACAGCAAACTATGGTTATTCTCGTCCTAATCTAAAAAAAAAATCTCTCTTCATTATTATGTGATCAAAACAAAAATCAACATACAGATCTTCTCAATATTCTTTTTTTTTTATTTCCAGGTGTTGCAGATTTGTCCAAAGGACATGAGAGCAGATATCTGTGTTCATCTGAACCGGAAGGTTTTCAAAGAGCACCCGGCTTTCCGGCTGGCCAGCGATGGCTGCCTCAGAGCACTTGCCATGGAGTTTCAGACCATCCACTGTGCCCCGGGCGACCTGATCTACCACGCCGGTGAAAGTGTGGACAGCCTCTGTTTTGTGGTGTCAGGGTCTCTGGAGGTCATTCAGGATGACGAGGTGGTGGCCATTTTAGGTGAGTACCTTTTTTTCACGGTTCATGGTGCATTGATGCACATCCGTTCACCAAATGACTCAGAGCATTTTGACTTAATTAATAATGCAACGCACCACTTATGTTTATTTCATGAAAGAGGTGGTTAGGGCTTCCCATTCCCCAAACTGTTGACCTGTTCAGGTTTTTAAGAACGTAAGTTACAGATTTCTTAAGTTTTACAAGAAATGTGACAGATCAAGCAAGTATTTAAAGTGCAGATGTGCTGCTTTGGTGTCTTGTTTCTGTCTGAATTTGTTACCTTAGAGACACTTTAACAACCAGAAATATGGAAGTGATGACTGTGGAAGAATATTTCAGTCAAACTAAACGGGTTTATCATAGAAACAACAGATTTTTGCTGCTTAAAAGCCTTCTTTTTTCACTTTGCAAACTGTTTCTGACTACACTGGATTTCTCAGGATTACTGAGGTTTTGGACAGTAGTCGGTTTGCAACAGAATCCTCTGTAACATATTAAATATGGTTTGGATTCTAGATATGCAACCCCACTTCCAAAAAAGTTGGGACATTGTTTAATTAAAAACAGTATGTATCAAATTAAGAAACAAGAGTATTTACTTACAAAAAACAAAGGCTTGTCAGTCCCGGTAAAATGAGACCCTTTTCAACCTGATAACAGTGTAATTTGAGACTGTCTTCCTCCAAAATAAATGTAAATGAAGTGCCAGAATGCATAAAGAAACAAAACATAGAGCTTGCTTATCAAAAAAATAATGGGAAGACCTGACCTGCACAGGGCTGCTGCAGCTGGATTTACCTCTTGGCAAAGATGAGTAAGGACTGCAAATGTTAAAAGTTTGTAAAAACGAAATTTAATCAAAAATGAGCAAATTTAAATTTGCCTTTTTCATACTTACACCAAGCCTGAGTGTCAATCCTTGTATCAAGTAAATGTAGTTAATAAGTCAGTCAATTTGAAAAATAAAGAAAGGAATTTCATAGAAAAAAATGTTTAAGACCTTGAAATGTTAATTTTATCTGATAAATATTGAAAAAAAAGAAAATAAATCTAATAACTGGTCCCTGGTCTCTTGTCATTTTGCAAAATTAGCCAGCAGGGAAAAACCTTTAGCCTAAACCCAGTGAAACTGCAGATAATTCACGTTAACAAGATGTTCAAAATGGAACAAATGACACAGGCGTGTTGTTTGGAGGATTTCGGGTATAATCTGGATGCTGTCTACTCTATGAAGGGCTCTAAACTGTGTTAACCAAGGCCTAATGCATATTGATGAGGGCAGAACAGGACCAATTGCTAATTCCCCTGACATTTCTAATATTTGAGAGCACTGTTCTTCTTCTATTGCAATTTGATGTGATCAAACAACGGAGGCTGCATCTTTATTTATCAATAAATAACCCTTTTTCTTGCTTATGCTGGCCTGGTTAAATCCCAGCAGAGTTTGTCCTTTTTAAAACTTCATCATTTTAATTTGCCAAGTAATGGATTTAGTGAGTAATAGATTGCGTGCTCTGGCAGGCCCAGTGATACCATCTCGGACGTTTTTCGTCAATAACCTGCTATCGGATCCTCTTTGCAACAATCAATATACTGTCAGGCTAAAACCATTGACCCCGGTGGAGACTAATCTAGCCTGAAGTGATAAACAAGTTACTACTATGAACCATTAGCCTAATGGCACTGTAGAACAGACACAACATGTGAAGTACACAAACAAGACGGATCATTCAATTAATCCTATGACTTCTCATTTTAAAACTGCGGTTCAAACAGGACCTGCAGATGTTTTTAATCATTGTAACTCACCTGGATATCAGAGATAGTTTGATTATTGCTTTTATAAGTTTTTTATAGGCTGCGTTGTCTTAAAACTTCTCCTACAAAGTTAAATTCCTGCTACTTTCTGACATTACAGCTGCCAGCGGCTCTTGATTTAGATGCTGATAACATTGAGTCATATCACTTTATATTTAACAGTTATAATTCTTACTGTCACATTCAGCCTTTCACACTTAAATAGTGCTCTCTCTTCATGACTCACTAGTTTGGTCATCTCTGACTGCGCGGCACAAATTACGTCATGTTGAGCACTTAGATATACTTCTTAAAGGATCTAATGGGCTTTTATCTACATTTACAAGCTATATTTAATACAAATACATTCTGCATATAAAGGTTAATAATGTATTGTAAGCTGTGGTGGAATGTAACTGAGTTCATTCTTTATCCTACATAACTTGGACACTGCGAGGATGTATATACTTTATTTATTATATATTTTTCTATTTTACTTATTCTCTACTTTCATGTAAACTGCTGCTCTGGCTTACTTGAATTGCCCCTCAGGGACAAATAAAGTTTCTCTGATTCTGATACATTTACTCAGGCACTGTACTTAAGTACAGTTTTAAGGAACTTAATACATTTACTTCACTACATTTTAGAGCCAAATATTGTACTTTTTACTCCGCTGCATGTCCACTGCCAGATTTGATTACTTTTCGGGTCAAGTTTTAACATGAAAGAATATGATAAATTTAAAATGAATATGCATGTTCTGAAGTTAAACCACATAAAAGTATATTAAGTAGTTTAAATGAGCCCTACCTGTACGACAGTAAAATGCCTTTTTTAGGACCGCCTTTTTGCCAGCTTAGACACCTAATAAATCAAGAAAAACACACTTCTCACAAAAAAACGCAACAAAATGTAGCAAATGCAGTTAAAATAGAAGAATTTCTAAGATTTACCTCAGTACATTCCTTAGAAAATGAGACCTGCCTTAAAAACTGCAATTTATGGGGTTTTTTTTTTACACCTTTGCAACCCAAAATTTGCTCTCATAAAAGGCTATCTATAAAGCTTTAACAAATGCTTTATCAACAGTATTAAAGTGTGCATGACCTGCTTGAAATTGTGTCCTCTCTCTGCAGGTAAGGGGGATGTATTTGGGGATGTTTTCTGGAAAGAGGTGACTCTCGCTCAAGCCTGCGCCAACGTCCGAGCTCTGACCTACTGCGACCTCCACGTCATCAAACGCGACGCCCTGCAGAAGGTGCTGGAGTTCTACACGGCGTTTTCCAACCACTTCTCCAGAAACCTGCTGCTCACTTACAACCTGCGAAAGAGGGTGAGTGTCTCTGAAATAACACCAACAAAGAAAAAGTTTTAATTAATGCAATATATAACAGCTGTATACATAACTCTACGTATACAGCTGTTGTGTTGTTGTTCTCAAAATAAAGTGAATTGGCTTTTCAACTCCTTTTGACCTGTTACTCTTCCTCTGGTCAGACCATTATTTTTAATAGGAGCTTGAACTTCTAAGTGGACGTCCTGTTTTTATGTTGTTGATGAGTCATAATTGCTGTGAGTGTTTTTTGCACCCTGCTTCTCAGAGGTCACATAGTAATATGTGTGGGCGAGTACAATGACTGCTTTTCTGTCTGCAGCTTCTGTTGCTATGAAAAGCTTTTGAGTCTCTTTGTTCCTACAGCGACCGCCGCTGCTCATGTTAAAGGAACAGTTTTTCGGGAAAAACACACGTTCTTGCTGAAAGTTAGATAAGAAGATTGATAGGGTGAAGTGCAATGTCCACCCTAAGGCCTTAAGCCCTGAACCCTCAGAGACTTAACTAACGTCACTGTGCAGTGCTTGAGATGCTGTAAGGGCTCAAAATGGAATAAATAGATATGGGACAGCACTTTCCAGGAACACAATGTATTTATTCGTCAAAGTACACAGTAATTTGACTTGGTGATACAGAGTAGTAAGAGAAAAATATTTATAAATGATACAGCTACCCAGCAAACACTGGTCCAACGGTGACATTGTGTTCCTGGTTAGAACTGGTGCTGGTTACTTCCACGTCCAATAATGGTCCAGTCAGAGCATCTCTTACAAAACAGAAAATACTAATAACATTATTACTAAAAAAGAGCAAATGCATGTGTCTGTTTAATTTTTAAAAAAAAAGGGGATTTTTGATTGATTTGGCTGTGAAATGGTTGTAATCTGACAGCCAGAATGTGATGTCCAGCCCACATAGATAGACTATATTTGACCTTTTTAAATAGGAAATATGTTTAGCATTATGCCATCTATGCTTATATGTGAAATACATGCTTGTGTTACTGTTTTAAACTTGTGTTGTTTAAAAGAGCAAAAAGTCTTCATGTAACCCGATCACTACTGTGCAGACTCTGGCTCCAAATGGGCAAGATGGCAGCTACTGTGTAGGATATTTTGGCTTCACTTTTATACGCTGGAGGACATGGAAATGTGTCATCCATTCTTCATTCAGTCTTTGGTGCATCACTTATTGTTCTTTTCCATATTCAGGTAATTTCAGGACTGTGATCAATTCACACTGGGATCTGAGATTGACGACATTTTAAAAATGATGTGACTAAGCCAAACAAGAAAATCAGATCAGAGCGATAAATCTAAACTGAGCACCAAGATTTTAAGTGTGAATGTAGTCTAACAGGCAGTACAGAAACAAGAGTGGTATCGATCTTCTTATCTTACAATCGGAGGGAGACCAAAGAAGTGTTTTTTTTCCAAAATGTGGCTGCTGTAAGAAACATTAAACACACAATTCCTTTAGATAAAATGTAAATTAGCTCAAATAAATAACACAAATGTATTAGCATCTAACTGGACATGAGCTCACACCCAGCTAAACAACACAAAGACACAGTTCCATTAAACAGCCGACTTATATCAAAGCCACTCTTGCATCCTTCATTCAGAAATGCACAGCTGTGATCAACAACTCAAGTGTGGCTACCAATCATTATCTCATTCACAGTAAGGTTAGCCGAGCCCAAGAGAGTGCAATGAGATTGAATTGCCTGCATATGAAGAGGCAATTTCATCTGCTGCATTAAGTTCACTATTCACCAGGGTCCAATACTTTCTGGATGTATACAGCGGGGAAATCCAGGCATGGATTGAATAAGGAGCCCAATGCTGCTTTCAAATGCACCTCGGGAAGTTGTGTTTCCGACGTGGAAAATCCGGTTTAAGTTAAGTGAAAAGTTGTGAAAACAGTGTCGCTACGAGACTGAGAGGGAAAATTGATGTTTCAGAAATGATGACTGCTTTTGTGTTTATTGCATATCAGAATCAGAACAAAAGAAAGAGTAGATGACAAAAACATGAGAAAAAAAGACCCAATTTCTGAACATGGAGCTATCAGAAATCTTCCAATTTCTTTGTCGTGAATACATAATTTACTTCTCTTCTTATGAACACAGAGGGCCTCTGTTCCTAGTCTGAGATTGTATTTGCAAATGGGGATTCTTAAATCAGCTTTTCTGCAAAGATTTCTGTCCATACGTACTCTTTCTCTACAGAAATACTTATTTTTTTGCTGAAATTTTAATGAGAAGTAATCTCTTTAAAATATATATTGTTTATCCGTTTATTGAGGCAGAATCTGTCGGCATCTGGACTTTTGTCATCAGAAGCAGATACAGTCAGTGTCAGTAGTCCAAGGTGTCTAGTCCAAGTTTTTGCCAGGGCTTTTAGCTATGTCATTTTGTTTCCAACAGAGGGGATTTCTCATAGAAATGCATCTCTTTACATGCTGTAGTATCTTTTTTGATTTCGTCCATGGCACTTTAACGACTTCATACCACACAGTCTTTATAAATCATGTGATACTGATATGAAAATATCTAGCAAGATGAGCTTGAATTGGGATTATTCTGCCAATCTCCTATTTCCAAGACAAAAAAAATGAATTATCATGATTAACAATTATTTGTTTTTAACATTAAACAACAAGACACGTTTTTTTAAAGCAAATCTATAAATCAGACTCATGGGAGATGTTATTTAGTGCTAATACATTACATCAAAAACTTCCACAAAACATAAAAATATGGGGTATGTGAATTTGTCTTTTGGTCTTTAATTGAAGACATAGGCTTGTTGTTTTTAAGAGACAAGTTACAGACATGTTGATCACAAACATCAACCCAAATTACAGAAGATAAACTGCAAAGCTAAAAGCAGTAATAAAATGCTTAAAGTGGTCCATTAGCAGCTGTGTGGTATGCTAACAGTCTGACAGCGTGTCTTCACCCCCAGAAGCCAGAGGCATGCTATGAACTTTCCCTCTGTGTCGAGGGAATAGCCTCTCAAAAGGTGACATTTACAAAGGCACACACATTTTGAAACATTACCAAATTCTTCCTCACACAAACTACACAATCATCATCAAAGAAAGATACACTTGTTCATCTAAGTGACTTTGACCAGGTTTTAGATTATTTCTTCATTCATACCATGCCAAACAAACCTGATGGTTGTGATGATGGTGTCATAAGAACTTTAAATTCTCTTGTAGATCGTCTTCCGAAAGATCAGTGATGTGAAACGGGAGGAAGAGGAGCGACAGAGACGTAAAAACGAAGCCCCTCTGAACTTGCCGCCAGATCACCCAGTTCGTAAACTCTTCCAGCGCTTCCGGCAGCAGAAGGAAGCCCGCCTGGTGCCCGACAAACCACAGCTAGATGTCCATGATATAGAAAAGGGCCCTGTGTACGTGGACCTCCCCATCGCTAAAACCGCCATTGCAACTACCAGCATCGTTACGGTGACAGAAAGCCCAGCAACACCCTCATCTTCAACGCCTTCATCTTCAGCAACCCCCAACTGCGCTCCCTCAGACAAGGCCAAGCTGCAAGTGCCAGTTGTCATTTCTCTGGTCGGAGGCCGGGCTTCTGAACCGGCCAAGGTCAAAGGCTGGGGTCGATTCAAGGAGTCCATGGCAAAAGCGGACAACTGGAACAAAGTGTCTAAAGCTGAATCCATGGAGACTTTACCCAAACGGACAGAAGTGCTCGAGTCACAGATGTCTCTAAAGAAGACGGACTCATGTGACAGCGGCATTACAAAAAGTGACCTGCGCCTCGACAAAGTGGGTGAATTCCGCATGACGCCCCAGGACCGCAGTCCCGTCCAGCCTCCGGAGACCAGGCACGCCTTCTACCCGATCCCGGAGCAAACGCTCCAGGCCTCGCTTCAGGAGCTCAAGCTGGAGCTGAAGGACGACCTTAAGAGCCTGAATGTGCGAATGTCCGGCCTGGAGGCGCAACTCACAGAAGCACTTGAGCTCCTCAAAGCGAGGAGATCAAGTACGGGCTCCCCACAGCCACTTTTTGACATTTCTAGACCTGCTTCACCAGAACTGGACAAAGAGGACATCTTCTCGTGAGGGATGGAAGTTTAACTCATCAGGTTAACTGTGAACTCAGCTGGAATTCAGTAATATCCAGATTACTTGGATAGCTGAGGCTGCACCAGGCAGACCATTTAGATTAGGTGACTGTGTGGTCTTTAAGACGCACATGCCTTCATCAGGGGTGTACCGTCGGTTTGCGTTGAGGAGTCGAGGTTGTAGCCCAGATATTGTTCTTGGAGGTTACATACAAAAAACTGACAGCTCTATGTTTGTACATAAGTTTGATTTATTTTTCCATCGCACGATAGTGGAAAAATAGCTCGAGCGGTTTCATTCTATCTCGATTTTGAGAGTGTAAACAGAAGAGCGTAGTTGCATTTCTGTTGGGGAGGAGCATAGAAACAGCATGACCCACTGGTTTGTTATTAAATCATTTATATGAGATTCTTTGCATGTCGCATAAAATAGACGTGGACCTCAAAGTGCAGATGGTGCATTTTTGATTAATTGAGGCCACACACACACGCACACACATACAGCCAGTCATTTGCGTTATTTCACCATGACAGTGGGAGCGGACAGTCTTTCCAGATGTTGAAACAGTCTCAGAGTAATTTCCTCAAGCAATTGATGAACTCTTCTTATTAAATCAACTGCCAGGATCATTATGAATTATACAGCAGATAACTCAACAAGCAATCAGATTTTCAAAGACATCTCTCAGCAGAGTTTATCATTTCCATAAACCACGGAGAGACGGGCTCGATGAAAGACAGCAGTGATCAAGTTATCCATCTTTCCTGATATCTAGTTGTTCTTATTCTCATATATAAACACTAAAACCACACACATTAGACATATATATTGTATGAGAGCTGTGCATTTTAAGCTTTGGTGATGCATAATTAGGTGATGCAGATGGTACTGGTAATGGCTGTGCCCCTTATCCTATTTTAAGACGGCCAAGAACATAGTTATGAATGCCCTTTTGCACAATATTTATAAACTGAAATGTATTTATATTTAAAATAAAACTTTAAAGTGCAGGTTTGTAAATGCAAACAGATCTGGTCAGTCACTGGAACCTGTTTTACTGATGATTTTTGCCTTTAAAGGCCACTGAGGTACATTTTTACATTTGTTACACCAGTTAGCATGCGTGACTTAATGTGTGCGTCTGTCTTCACATTCACTGGAGACAAACATATAATCCCATCATGACACTAGATACAAACTGACTATAAATAAGGGACAAGGATGATGAAAATGTTCTAAATGAAGTGTTTCCAGGACTCGCTTTGTTTTTTTAAAGACCAATATCTTCTTGCTTCCAGCTTCTACAAACTTAACGTTCCCTAAATGCATCTTAAATGCAACACATGCACCTCCTTGTAGACTCTTGGGTGCTCGGACAGCAGAAATTCATTTTCAAAATAAATATACAAGCAACCACCTTCCAAAAAGTGTTGTTTATTATTTTTTTGTACAAGAATTGCCTTCTAAGGAACTGAAATACACCAGACCTCGGCAGAATGATCTTCATAAACATCGTGTGGAGAGCAAAAGTGGCCAAATGCAACCGCAGAACCCATCGGATGTTGTCTGGTGACAATTTTGCTTTTTATTAGCTTTTTTTATCCATCTGCTTTCCTGTGCAGAAAAGTGATCTGATCATAGATGTCGTCTCTAAACTCCAACTCTATTCACGTGTCTAAAGTTGCAAATTACAGTGAAAACAATGGTTTGTTCCAGATTATTCAGATATTCGGATACACATACCAGAACCCTACAATGATTGTTGTTGCCAGACTAATAGTTGATGCTTTCAAAGACTGATATTAGAATAATCCAGTCAAAATAAATAACATACAGTTCAGAAAAAAGTAGACAATACGTGTGTGTTAAATGTTGTTAAATGTTGAGACTTCATCTTTAGGTTGAAACATTTGAATTACATTTGGAAACTATTTCAGTTTTACCATAAAGGATACATGTTTAGAATGATTCCAGTTGTGGATTGCTTCAGATATTATACAAACAACAACCCTTCTTTCTGGTGGGTAAATTGTTAGTTTGATGGAAGGGTCCATCCTGAGAATAGACATGAGTATGAGGGATAAAGTGAGAAAACAGAGGGAGGAAATGTGTTAAAAAACATTTTTGTGGTAACTGAAATCATTCATTTATTCACACATTACAGAACCCTAACAAGTCCACAGAAAAAGATGCATCAAACATCAAGTAAAGCAGAGCCGCAAGTTCTGATATCAAGCAATAATGATGCACATTAAGCTGTAGAAGTAGAATTGTGGGCTAGAACATCAGCTGAGGCTCTAAAATCAATGAATAATGTAAGAAAATCTCATAATTTCAGTGAATGTGACTCATTTTTGAAACAATCAAAACCTTTTTTTGCTGTTAAATTAATGAAGTCCAGAATAAATTCATTGCAAGTGGCAGTCAGGAGTTTTACTGCTCTGCTTGAATCAAGCACAGCAAAAAAATAACCATGATTCTATATTATTTATTATCCATATGGATAATTTATGTGCCCTGCATGCCTTTCCTCTTATCAAGACAAAAGACGAGCTGAGATGGACACAGTTGAGAGTGAAAAGGCGCTGAGAGTTTTCTCTCCCAACACATTCTGTGGCTCCATTTCCATCAAAAATTCAGCTTAGTTAAATATAAATGGGCATGTCATCACAGAAGTGAAAACTCATTTGGTTTAGAGCCAGTGTTTGTGGGTCTTTATGGGTCTGCTTTCACAAAAGAGTTTTGATCTCGCAGAGGGGAAAAACACTGAAATCATCTTGCAATGACTTGTCACTTTATCACAGAGAATTCATAAAGCTTGCACACCAGTTCAGAAATCTAATGAAGGTGTATTAAAAGAGAGCTGACAGTGTGTGAGAAGTCACGCTGGAGAAAGACAGGAAGTCAGCATGATATAATGGTAGGCACAGTCTTTATGTACGTTTTGACAACTAATTTGCTAAAATGTGATTATATAAACATTACATGACCTCTGCTCCAGTTATTATATTAAGAATGACAGTGTCTTAAACTTTTATCCTATTAAAACTTTTAATCGATTACCACATCATAGTGCTCTGCTACAAGCCTCGTAATGATCTGTTCCTTTAAGTGATGACTCTTGTGTTTGATATACAGTATTTTGCAAAAGTCTTAGGCAGGTGTGAAAAAATGCCTTGAAGAATTCATGCTGGTTTGAAGGCAAAGGGTGGTCACACCATTTTGTTAATTGATAAAAAAAATAAACTATGAACGTTTCTATTTTTGGAAGCATCCTTATTTCACAGCATTTTTTCCACACCTACCTAAGACTTTTGCACAGTACTGTAAGTTATTCAAAAGACTTTGAGGAGATTACACAAATACATCAAACCCCAAAATGTTATTGAGGTAACTAAAAGATTTAGTATCATAGCATATATTAATGCTGGACATAGATGTAAATCTTTGTTAAAATTCTTACCACAAGTTTTAAGGATTTTTTTCCCTGCTCTGACTTTAAATCATTTTGAGGTGCTGATTGTCATTTTTATTATTATTCATGTGATTCAACCACAGTAAACCCGCATGGACAATAATATTTATTTTCTTCAACAGACGATAATTTAATAGTTTTCTTTGAAGTTGTTCACAGCAGAATATTGTAATTTTAGCCAAAATAACCTTCACCAATGACACAGATGAATGACAGAATTGGTAATATTTGTAAAGTATATTTTAAACTATGAATCTTAAGCCTAAATTTGTTTTCCTTTTATGTTTTTGTTGAAGCTACAATATTCTCCACTTTACAATTATTTTAATTTCTTTGCATTATACAGACGCTAATAAGATCAGAACTACATCAGACTAATTCTAATTATAAAATCAGTCTAAAAAAAAAAGACATTTTCAGCCAAAAATCTATTTTTTTCTGATATGTGAATGCAGCCCAACAACACAGATATGGCATGTGGAGGGTACTCTCACCTACGCCTGTTTCAAGTGTCTGAATTTTTTACCAACACCATAAATATGCGTGACTAAAATGGGATGTAGGTGCACTCTAAAACTCAGAGACAAGATCCTTGAAAGCAATATGTAGTTCTGTGCTGTAACATTTATAAACAAAAGGTCAAAACGATGAGAAATGTATAGAAAAACCTTTCGCAGCACTGCACTACCACTCCATTACATTTACCCTAATATTATTAACATTAGCTTTGATTGCTACTGAGAAGCATGCAAAACTGTGCCTTCATAATATTGCCCCATTGCTCCTTTTCCAGGCCTGCAGAGAAAAATCCTCCATTTAAACGATTTAAACACAGAACTATTTTTGTGGTCAGCTGTAGAAGCTGCCTAGTTATAAAACCCTACACACACACACACACACACACACACACACACACACAAATATATATATGCACAAATTATATTGCAATGTTTAGATTCTTAAGAAAGAAAGTTTGGTGTATGGTTTCCGTAATATGCACATGCCTCTATGTTCACACACGTCCTGTGATGAGAAATGTAACTATTTCAAGCACAATGGGAACTCTTTGTTATGAACTGTGACATACTGTACTATTCATAATAAATATTTTATACATACTGTACACGGTCTATTCTCTTTGGGGAATGCACGGCTCCGTATAGCCGCCGTTCATCTGTCATTTTAGCTCTGTTGTCAGTGTTAAGAGCACTTTGCTGAGAAAGTGTAACTCAGCAGGTGTATTCTCTTGTTGATCTTCTTACGTCAGATAAACTTCACAGTTTTGTGCTCATTTAAGAGGATTCCTCGCTGACCCTCCTGCTCACATTAATCCTACTTAGGCTCCACAGATGTGGTAATCCCAAGTACAGACGTCAACTAATGGAAACAGCCGAGGCTCACCACAAATAGGTCCAGATTACACTGTTCTTTTTACATAAAGACATAAAGACACTCACCACTGATAAAGATAAAAATTACAAATGTGTGCAGGTGAGACACTTCACTGATTGAGAACCGGAACAAAAAAACTTGGGAACAGTCAATTGTTGTGGCGCCTCAATAAACAAGCAGAGGACCAAATACAACGTGAGAGTTTTATGTTAATAATGAATCAGTGTGCGATGACACCTCTGACTTAAAATTCACTCATTCTTAAACTAATCTCCTTGGAAGCCGTACCCTGTAGCTGTTTGCTTTCCTTTCTGTGCAGCGTGAATGTTAAGAGGATCAGATTGTTTTTGCTACATCACTTTCTAAGCTTGAAAGACAAATAAAAAGCACAGATAAGCTTTTAAAAGCAGCTTCTTGTTACTTCTCGGAGTTGGTCTTCAGAAACTGGTGACACTAGTTATCCTCTCCTGGAGCACAAGGTTAATTATTAATTGTGATTTGGAATATTAATGCTTTTAAGAGCTGTTTATTATGTCCTTTGGTGTAACTTAAGTTCATTTTCTCGACAATCTGATTTAGTTTGTAACTAGTGTGCACCAAATGTGAACTCATCCGCAGCTGAAAATAGTCCAACAAATACACTATTTACTCCTGTTTTAGTAATGTTTGCTAAAACTACAGAGCCCAACTGCTCTGGGACAATACATCCTTTAAAAAAATTTAACTACATACTTTTTTTAAAAACTGATTTTTAAAGATTTAGGTCATAGGATAAATGGAAGCGTATGGACTTATGCCTAAGTTTTACAGAGAGGGTAGGGAAGTTGGAAAGTACTGAGAAACTGTAGAATAGCACCAGTCTTATGTTTTAAAACAGTCCCCCAGAACTCTGTCTAAAGAGTTGTCACACTTTAAATAAAACAGTTTTTAAATACTTTCTGACCTGAGTTCTGAAGAGTTTTATGAGTAGATTTACAGTATGTTGAAGGAGTTCTTCAGTCTGTGAGGGAGCAGGCATTCAGGTCATAAACACACCTGGAGCAGTGAAACTAAATGATTTATTGCATCAGGTACAGCATTGTTTTCCATTATAATACGGATGGATAATAAAAAATCAATCAAGACTTTAACCCAAATGTAGACTGAGGTATTATACAGTTGACATTATAGCATTATAGCAAGCATTATATAACAGCACATCAGCATAAAATGAACAGCTTGTGGGTTTTTTTTAAAACATCCATGCTCATAAAATAGCTTTCATCTGCATTCCAGTGGGTAAATGTCATCTGTCATTGTTAGTGTGTTGAATAAAAAGTTAGTGTGGAGTCCCTCTAATGCTTTTTAGCAACACATCTACTAATATTAGTGTCATTCTACTTCATCCAATTTGCATCTGTAGGGGAAATAATGACATTGATCAGCCTGCTGCTGCTCTATTCAGTCCTCTGTGCCGTTTGTCCTCCTGTGAATACACAACTGCTTTTGTATGCTCAGAGGAAGACGGTAAATATGAAATTAGCATTTCTCCAGCTTACCGCACGACTGAGCAATGCCTTATCAGAGCCATATAACCACGACAGATTCAGGGACCATATTTTCTTTTACTGTTTCTTAGAATAACAGTGATTCAGTGTAGCTTATTGGGTAGAAAACACTGCTGTTAGAAACTGCCATGGATTTACAGCATTCATTCTAATACAGTTTGTGTGCATTCACTTTTTCCACAAAGTACAGTAGGGAACTCTCTCCTGAGAGAGAATCAGCACTGATCCTTTAAGTCTTAGCTTACAGGCAGATTTCGCTGGGTCTAGCAGGTTGTGAAAAGTGGCTGCTCAGCTGCACTTCAGCCAGGTTTGGACAGGTTCTGTGGCCGTGAGCCAGCTTCGCCACAGAGTCTCTGGCTTGGTGAGGACAAGTCACTGGACTCAGCAGGTTGTTCTGGTTGTCCGATAGCAGGGATTCTCACTCCGATGCAAAGTCAAGGTGACTCATGGTGGGTGAGAAGTCCACTCAAGTCCAATCTGTGCAAAGCAGTAAAGGAAAGCCAGCATAGGCGGGGCCAGGGTAGACCAGCCTGTAAAGAAAAGAAAAACAATGACATTTGTAAATATTTAGACTGCTACTATAAAGACCTGTATTATTTTCCCAGAGCAAGAGAGACATAGAGGAGTAGGTAGTTTAATTAATTCTCTTTGCTGTACTATGTTGTGTTACAGTTATTCACCTTTTCTATTTATAGCTGCTTCTTAGAGGGTCGACTGGCAGGTAAAGACAGCTGTCTGCACCTCCTCCCCAACTGGCTTGCCTCCAGATTATCTCAGTAACCTGCACCTGCACCCACAATGCCTTTCAATGGTCTATTCTTTTCCATTCATATCAAAATCTAATTCACATACACACAGGCTGCTTTATGCACAGCTGTACTGTCCGTTTCCTGTCTGCAGAAGAGAAAGGTTTACATGGGCCTAGGCTTCAAAAGTCATGTTTTTGCTGATAAATATTTCTATGCTGTGCTGAAGTGAAGTTTGAACAACACAAAGCCTTAGTCTGCAGAAAATTAGCATACTTTCCAGTCAATGCCAGCTAATTATTAATGCTGGTTTAATCACATTAGCTATGTTCATGCGCAATTTGAAGTATTATTCATTTCCAACATCGAAATCAATCACACATTTAGCTCGGGGCTCTTTGTGCACCATGAGCAAGCTTTTGCCATTGTGCCAAGACATCCCAGCGTTTTGTCATTGCAGGTATGTAAATTTCATTAACGCCCTCAGTGTGACATATATTCTCCAACCAGTAGTCCAATCTCTGCTGGTACTGACTTCAAACTAGCAGAGTAAAAAAACTTTATAGGTTGTTGCCTCTGATTATTAGGAAGTCCTGGCAAACAGAGTGGGAAAGAAATCAGATTTCTTCCAGTTGAATGTTACTAAGACTCTAATCAACCTGCATTATAATTGCACCACAGTTTCTTTTGCCACTTGATTAGAACAGAATGCTTCGAGCTCAAATGAGGTGAAAAGACCACATGCCGAGAGTCAACTCAAAACTAAATATAAAACTGATTAGTCAAAAGGACTGTGCTTCTCAGTAAACTGACTTGTTGGTTGAACACTTAGATTGATAGAAACAAGGACAACACATTTACAACTCATTAGCGAATGTGAACTTGTTTTTTTGGTCCTGGTGCTCAAAAGATGGCTCTGTTTGTCCATCTGCCTTTGGTCAAAACCGAAATATCTCAGTATTGGATTGATTTTGGTCTCTTTGGTGAGCATCAGCTAAGACTCCTTAACATCATCATTTAAGCTTTGTCATGTTTACCATGCAAATATGCTGACAAAACATATAATAAAATATTCACAGAGCTGCTAGCGTGGCTATAGATCCTTAACCTGCACAAATAACACAAAAAAACCCTTGTCATTCAAATCACCTAGTGAATTTCAATCTGCATTAAGAATTGTACTGCCTAGCAAAAGGTGCCTGGTGCTTCTGTGCTATATGCACATATTTAAATTAGGTGAAATGCATACATTCGATGCAAATTTGCCCCCTTGCTATGCAAATGCCTCATTGCAAAAACAATCCACAATTTCACAAATATCAGTGTTTATGTGCGTTTGAAAACACAAACAGCACTGACAGACTTTGGGACATGAAATCCCTTCTCTTTGTTACATTTAAATTCCTTGCATGAAGTTTTGAGGAATGCCTCTGCATCTTGTTCCTCAGGACCTGTAGCTGGAAAATGTATTTTTCTTTTTTTTAATAATCTTCCATGGGGGCTATTGGATAAAATGTAAAGATAGCAAACACATCCTCAATCAACATAAACGCCTTAAGACATAATTTGATAAAGGAGTTGCTTTTACATTTCACTAGAGAGGTCAAAGGGTGCAATTATGCTACAGCTTGCACCACTACAAATCCCAGACAGGCTGATTTAAAAGCATTGATCTCATGTTAATGAAGCAAACCACAGCTCGCCCTTGGTGGTTTATTGCGCAGACACATGCAGACACAAGAAATAGCTTCAGGCATTTCTGGTGGATCCATTATATTTCAATTTAAACACAAGTACTAAGCGAAAGCAACAAAATTATTATGTGCTTTGTTCAATGGTCTATTTCAATATTTTAAGTAAGCATCAGGCAGTGCCATTTTATATCTTTATTTTTAGTATTTTAATGGTCTGAATAAACCTCTATAAAGACAAACTGAGATTCTCAGTTTAGTTTCTAGGTCTTACTCTGAATAATTCACAACAGAAATGGTATTTTAAAACACTCTGCTCTTATTTTTAGGTTCCTCTTAATTTATTTACACCAAGTCTACTAGAAGAGGCGTAATGTTACACACAATTTGCTGTGAGCCTGCCCAGCTTTCAACTAATTTTTACTGTCACAATAAAGCTTCACTGGTGACAGAAATATGACCTGTGTCAGGCTGTTGTAGGAGGCCCAAAGGCTGAGTGACATTATTGAAAGAGAAATGCAAATATTGTTCTGGGCTGGATGTAAACTGTTACTAACATGACAAACAAACATCAACTTTTTAAAATGATGTCACTGTTGTGTTTATAGCTTGTGCCACTGACCCTCAAGTGGGCAAAAATAAATCAATTAACGCTGCTTTAAAAATTAGTAAACTTTTAATTCAGCATTAACAGCTCGTTAATACATTTCTGTACCCAACCCAGCGGCGAGTGCAGATCAGCCTGCTTATCACGAGTAGACAGGCTCTAGGACGGCTTGCCATCTTGCTTTAGGTACTAAATGAGCCAAATAAAGATACGGGGGGTGGGGGGGACAAGGACTGGCACAACCACGAAGCAGATGTCTCTCTATTAGGGAGAGTTTGCCTGTGCAGATGCTTGAAATGTTATACTGGGCCAGGGCCTCAACACCCACTGCTAAACATATAATAATATATCTACTAAACAGCAACATTTTCAATAACTTTATTATATTCTATTTTCTGCCTGTGTGAGCTGTTGCGTTAGTCATACTGTTATTAAGGAGAAGGTGAAATGTCTTACAATGCAAAAAAAACTGTCAAATTAAAAGACCGTATGACTGATACTCCACATTGGAAACAAATGTATGCCAGCTGAAATAATCCTGCAAACATAAAAGGCACATAGAAATCCAATTGAATGAGTTGTGGAAGGCAATCTACCTTGAATGAAGACACGCTTCCACAAGATTCTGCCAACATGTATCCCCCCAAGGAACACCAGATTAGAGAGGATGAGCATGGCAGTGGAGAAGGCAGAGAGAAGTGCAATGCACCGCCTTTCCATGGTGGCAGAGAGATGCCGCTCCTGGGAAATCAGTAAATAAATAAGTCAATTATTGCAGCAGAACCACAAAAGACTTTCATTGTAAATCTGAGAAACTAATAGCAACAAAGCACCTAGCACTAATGAACTGTTTGACCATAAACTAGAAAGATTACACAGTCTGCCATCAGTGTTCATGACTATTTTAAGAATGTGAACCTTCTCCCAAGGCTCGAGGCCAAATTGTTAATGTATTGGAGACAGACTTTAACTCACATTAATGTTTGCTGGTAACTGTACATGCCAATTAGATGTGACAGGATCCCAGCAGTTAGTCTCCTGTCTGTACTTACTGTAGCAGCTCCAGGCATTATCTCTTATTAAATCAGATTACACAACCCCTTTATTCCCAGCTACAGGAAAGATTTCATCATGTTCACACATCTTAACTGAAAATCCAATTGACGAAATAACCAGGGAATTATATCTATGTACATTTTTAATCTCTTTTAGGATCCTTTTTTTGCACTGTCAGAGGTAAATTAAATTTGGATTTCAAACTTACAACAGTGGAGTGAATAAAGGATGAGGAAAAGAGAGACTTCAGTCCATTTTCCACCAGAACTCCAACCCAATTCATCAGCGCCCAGTACTGTAAGTAGTCATGGCCACCGTGCCAGAGGCAGACGAATCCGAACGCAAGGCCAGTGGATAACATTTTGTAAAGAGGACCATGGCGCGAACCTCCCAATGGCACATAGATGTATCTGGAACAGGAGGAAAAATAAGTATTTAAACACAATCAGAATGAATACCATGTTGCAGCTCTTTAATAAAGACTGTCCAGCACAAAGAATACAGAAACAAATGGTGATAATTACAGACAGATTCTTTGTAAAGACAGGACAAAGATACACTGCACCAGTGAATAGTGCATGTGTAAAACAAGGGAGGTTGAAAATGGCCCCTCAATATGCCAATGAACTGCAAAGAACACCTGTTACACAAATGTTCATGCCATGTTACGTGATTTTTAATCAAGTAAGTGTTGCTCTGAAGTCCAGTGCAAAAAATAGAGGCACTTTGGGGAATATCAATCCTACCAAGCTGTTAATAATGCTGCAATTGGGTTAATGATTCCAAAGTGGTTTCTGTGATTTGCACCAAAACCTTGACACACATTAAACCCACTTTCTATGTCAATTTGACTTTTTTCCCATCAGCTAACTTTTGTTTTGGTTGGTCTAATTTCAACATTTTGGTTTAAACAGATATCAGATATTCTGACACATAACTAATATATTTAATTATGCTTTATCTTAAACAAGATTACACTTTATGTGGTATAAAAATAGCAGATGATAGACTGTGGCGCATGCTGAGAAGAAAAATGGTCTCAGATATTGTGAGAACCTCGTCTGTCTCAGAAGTACCAAGAGTCTCAACATGCTACATCACTCCAACACACTTAGAGACAAACATCACCACGCTCTGTGTTGTGTTGCTGAGCTGGGAACTAATTATCTCAGCCACCCTGTGGATAATCAATGTTCTTGAAGGATGAGCCAGCATTTTCTGAGCCTTAAATAGAGTGGCCAGCCTGGCCATATTGGAGGATGAAAGTAGGTGCAAAAACAGATGGAGAGGAACAGGAGTGTTAGAGCAAGAGCAAACTCAACACCTAAACACACTGAGTACCGATCTGTCTATTTCAATTATTTAGATGTACACGGATTCTAGACAGATGCTAATCAAAATATGAGAATTTATATATATGAATTAATTAATCAAGATTTGCATTGAGGAGATGCGCCTCATTTATTAATTATTTTAACATTGCAGTGTTTTGTGTTTGTATCAGCCATGTGGTAAACGTAGACCTCCCACTTGAATTAAGTGTTGCATCTGGTGTATGTGCCAGCTCTGACGCATTTTAAATGGTGTGCAGAATCCGCCTTAGCGACATAGTATATGATCTTTCTTGCCTCAAGTGCAATTAGAACCAAAGTTAAAATGCTGACCCCACCCAACCCAATCCATGTCCCCAATTATTTATTTACAACTATTTTGTCCCCGGGGTTTAGGATCAAATGTTCCCCCTCATGTGCAGCATCTATAACTCAATCAAATAGCCAGTAAGAGCTCTTTTGTTGGCTAAGAACTGTATAAAACAGAGAACCTGAGACACAGTAGTATACAGACAGGGAAAGCGTAATGGAATGGTGAAGAATGAGCCACTTAGCTGCCCAGGGAGACAGGGTGTCAGTGAGTCATGTGGAGAACATCATTTAACACCTACGCACTCATCTAGCGCTCTTCAGACAATTTCAACAGAATTTCAGAACTGCATTAAAACCTCTTTAAAAGCACTTTCACAAGAAGGAACGTCGGGGCATTGTGTCATGGGTATCATTCTGCATCTGCAGAAGGATAATTGCAAGTGATGCCATTAAGCAGGGGAAAACAATTTCCAATGGACACGGATTAAAATGGAAACTTGCATTTGCAATTTAAATTTTGCTACCTAGCAAATTAATTGAAGCCTCTTTAGCAGTCCGATATATTCTAAACTCGTGTTTAACATCTGAAAAGCAGGTGTACATGGATGCCATCCTATGTGTCAACACAAAAGCTAATTAGCAAACAATAACTAAGACAAGGGATCATTTTCACAGAATAACAGTGTTTCTGACAACCGTGCAACTGTAAGCGTTGCCGTAATGTAGCAACCTGTGTCTACCAAGCGGACCATAACCTCCCAATAGGCTGCATTCATCCAAGTGTGCATCATTAAAACACAGAAAATTATGTGCGTTGTCCAAGTACAAGTGAGCAAACACATAATGCTCCCATTACACATGCACATATTAAACAAGGAGGCATTTCTCCAGGGTGCGGGAACAGTAACACAACAGAAGAACTATTCAGCAACAACACCCAACCTCATAATCATTAGAAAGCCTACATGCAAATGCAGCATCCTTGTCCATTATGATGAAACATGTGCAGGCTGCTGGAGAATGACACCTTTTTTAAAGGTTATTCTACTGACAAGTTCAATGCCCTTCAGGAAACAAGCTCTTAACATTAAATGTTCACAAAAAAAATACATACAGAACAGTATGATTAAACACATACTATAGACAGATATAAAGCCAGCCAGATAGATGAATAAACAAAGTCTCAGATTAGATAGACAGATAAATAAATAGAAAGACAGACACATACATGGCCAGTTTAGACAAACAGAGACAGCAGATAGGCAGGTAAATAAATAGAGAGACAGACATACAGATATTCTAGAGCTATTATTTGATTTAGATGACATTTCACAATTTTAGTAAGCATTAACATCTGAATTAGTCTGTCCACAGCTCATGAAGTGCCTCTTACCTGATGAGCCATCGATACAGGCCCTCGTCAAAGTGCCTGTGAGAGTCACCAAAAAAAAGAGAAAGAAATGAATATTGAGTCACAAATTTACATAATAATATAGCACTGAGTAAGAAACACCTGAGCACTGGGCTTCATATAAACATGTGCGGTATGTATGGATGGGTGTTTGTGTATGCACGCTTTTTCATTAAGAAGATTAGAAAAAGGGTTGTTGTGGGTTTTTTGTGCTGCCTGTAAACTGAGGCTGTTTCGTGAGTGATGTCAATGGACAGCTTTATGCATTCCATCAATGTTGTCAACATTGGCCAGCTCAGCACACACAGGCCGGATTGGAGTGCATCGGTGTCAGCACATTGGTCGATCTGGTCTCCAGCCAGTGCATTTTTTATTGCAAAACCAAACACACAGCCTTCCATCTCAACTTTATGTGCTCTGAATTAAGAGAGCATTTTCTTATTGATAATCACATTTAGGAACAGACGGATTTTGCTATAACAAAAAAGTATGAATAATTTTACAGATTTTACTCACAGTAAAACAATGTTTTTTAAGACTAATTCCAACTGATTTTTATATGTTGTATATTACATGTATAATTTATAAACCATACAGTCTATGGTATAAACATTGCATTTATTTGCGTGTTTGTTCTGCCATCGTGAAGATAAAATAATTGAGAAAGGTGTTAATTCAACTTTATTATCTTTGTTCCTGCTATTTGATCTAAAAGTACTATAAACTGTATTTTTATTTTGGAGAATGCAGTTTGTGATGCTGTTGAGCTGTATTCTCTCATTATAGAGAGAGATGCTTCTCTTATTGATATAAATGTGGTGGACGAAATAATAAAAACATCTGTTCGTATGAAGCAACAGTTCAACAACATCATAGACTGGAGCTTCCACACAAACTGGGGAAAAAATAGCCTTCATAAGGATTTCAGAAAGGTTTTATTGTATCAGACTGTATTTTGTTTTAGCTAGGTGTATTCAATAAATTGGTAACTGGGTGTATATTATAGCATATTTGTCAGCCATTAGTCTTTTTCTTTGCTCAGAGGCGGCGTGCATCCTGGAGGACATCAGAGCTAAAAGGTAAACACAAATACACTGACGCAAAATATTCCCCATTGCATTAACCTCATTGTTCAGAAATATTTTTTCAAGCAGTGGAAATGCTGTTGCTTGTTTTTGTATTTCAAGTCTTGCTGATTAAGGTGCTTTATCTCTGTGTAACAAGCACTGCAATGTGTGTGTTCATTTATCTTGAGCAATTGTGACCCCTTCAGCATAAACAAGGCATCGTCTTTTCTTCTGCTTGCTCGCAAAAGTGTTGAATGAGTTTAATAAATGTAGCAATAATCATGACATGTTCTTAGAACAGTAGAAAGACTGCATATGTTTACAAAATCGTGCTAAACAAGTGTAGCATAGTCCATATAGCCCATTTCAACCTTGACAGGGAAAGAAGAAGAGGAAGGTGAGGAGATAAATTAGACACACCTGTGAGCTGGAGAATGTCAAAAAAAACTAACAAAAGCATGAAGGAGAACAGATAGAGGAGAGAGAACATCTAAATGAGGGGATCAATTATTAAATCCAGTTTCTCAACACATTTTTCAAAGAAGAAAGACAGTGATGTATATAAAATTTAACAGAGTGGACTAATGTTTGGAAAATTCCTGTTCAACTACCTTTGACCTGCAGACTTCCTTCTCTATATTGGACCCACAACAATTAAGGTAAGTCTCCGATTTACCTGCCTAAGATTAATAAACAGAACAATTCATCCATCTAATTTTGCACTGCCCCTTACTTTGCTCATTGTATCTTTGGACACAATAATGGATGTTTGATTTTTTAATCAGGACTCTGTTTTACGTTAATTTAATGGAAATTTTGTGAGTGATAGACTCAGAAAGACTAAATTTTATTTATTTAGATCAATTTGTCATTTGAATATGGAAAGATTTAATTGATGTTTTATGCTTTTCCTTTTAGCTTCTGTACTTTTTTTAATGAGAGGTAACTGGCTGTCCTCCAACTTATTTACATAAATAATCTCTAAGTGACTTAACTATTTTAAATGTTTGGGATGAACCTACTGTATAAAGTTATCATTTTGTATTTAATGCTGTTTTGCTAGACGGTGTTATATACTGACAAACTGGTATTTGACAGAACCATTTGAAAGTGATATAGATTTAAGTGCCTATCTATTTGATGATTTGAGCATGTTCATGGGTTTTGTTTTATTTCACTCTTTCACTTGTTTAAGCATTGCTTCTACAAGACAAGATGCAGCCTGTAAATGTAGGACAGCTCACAGTGGTGAAACCATTTTATCTTGAGTCTGAAACATTGATATAATGTTCTTGATGCAGAGGTGACCTATTGTTCTGATTGCCAGTAATGACAGAAGATGAGACAATTCACTGTGCCCGGTCTGAATCTTTTCAAAGCAAAGAGAGCACTTGAAGCACTTGACATTAAATGTACGTTTTCCTCAAGAATACCAGAGATGCTAGATTTTCCAGTCACTGATGTTTTTGTGAAGTTTAAAGTGGAATGCTGCAAGACCAATACAATACCATATTTTTATGTCACTGGTGCTAACTGAAATTGGTTCCACTGTATGATCTTACCTCCACATCCCTGTGAAACTGTACATAATGCTGACACAACGAGGAAGCTTTGGGGGAACTAGTTTATCCAAAGTAGCCAGCATGGATGGAAGACCAAACAGCACCAAATACTTCACAAAGAAGAACTGGACGAGCGCCAGAGCCAGACCTCCTGGGACAGTGGAAAGGGAGATGTTCAAAGTATTATTTCTTAGTTTAATGATTAAGAAAACTTCTAAAGTTCCAGGGTTTCTGTTTTATAAGTCAAGTAAATTGTATCTATAAAGCCCAAATTCACAAAAGGGCTGTCTAAAACACTGTCTATTATTAGATACAGTGTTTGAAAAGGACAAACTCCCCCAAAAAACCTTTTTAATAACGAAAAAAGGAAAGAAACCTCAGGAGGAGCAACAGAAGAGAGATCAATAGATGACGTTAGAACTTGGCAAACATCATTTGCTGCTGACATTCAAGAGTTACTGAAAACAGTTAAGCAGAATCTCAAAGAGGAGGCCAGTACATGATAATGAATCTGTTTCTACACAGCAACTAGGGGCAAGATAGGACAACGTTGAGTTAGTAAATGACTGACTAAATTAATTATGAATGAGTTGATGATATAACTTCAAAATCTCAAAGGAGATGCATCCAAAAAATGAGGCTTGAAACTAAACGCATCCAAATTTTGAGGCTGTCCACGCTGAGAATGTTCATACCACAACAACCACCTGCGTAATTTAACTACATATTCTCCAAGTCGGTTATCAGATTTGACTTGGCTTATTATGCCTTCAATTTTTGGAAAAAAAAAAAAAGCAAATGAACACAATTCTGTCACTTAATTAAAATATAAATAAAATCCCCCCATAAATCTTGATGATTTGATTACGAATAGAGGCCAATAAAGACTTACCCAGGGCCCAGGGAGGAAGGATCTCTAAGTAGGTCTCATTAGACTGGATGGAGTGCATGTACATAACATGGATCATGTATTCTGCCATGCACCACCACAGTATGATCCGCCCTGATCTTAGCACAAAGTGACTAAAAACAGATTTGCCGCTGTCACACTCTTCAGCAGGCCTCCGAATCTGAAAGTGTGAAAAGTGAGCTTGTAAAAAAGAAGAAACAGTATTGTAGTAAAAGAGCAAACATATACTATGAATATGTACAAATCCATTCCAGAGACAGGTATTGGAACAGGCAGGCATAAACAGGTGCAGAAGTGATTGTCAGATAACATCAGACCAACTAAATGGTAGCTATTTCTCTACAAATCCCAAAAATTCAGGTCGCCGACCACTAATGTCTACTATGTGCCCTGAGATCCTCTGTACTTAGGAGCACTAAATGGCCTCCTCCAGACAAAGACAAAAGAGGCAATTTTAGACTAAACTGCAGTTTAATTCAGGAGTAGCCTTTGCTGGCTCTCTTACCTGCTCAACGTAGTCTTTGTATGTGATGATAGGGCCATTGTAGAAAAAGGGATGATAGAAGGTGTATGAAAACAACCAGCCAAGCTGCACAACTCCACCACGGTCCAGAGGGCACCAGCAGTGCTCCAGGCTGAAGCTGATGAAGCGTAGACCACAGACAGCAACACTGAAGAGGAGCAGATAGTACTCCTCCTCGGTTTCATACCAGCCTCTCTGTATAATACAGAGGGAAAGCCAATTATTTTTAAAACATTCCTGGGGAATCCTTGTATTAAAAGTTACAGTCTGACACTACATTTAGATATGCTTTTTAAATTACTCAATATGACCTATTAAAATGTGAAGATAAGCAGATTACAACATATTTAGACAACTAGTTATAAAAATTCAACACATACTAATAAACTTATGCTTAAGTTTTAATGAGGTCTGCTTAAAAGCATTGGGAATAGCGAAGCTTTTCAAATTGGGTACTTGAACACAGGACTCTACGGTGTGCAATTGCGTGTGTGAATGCGAGCACAAGAGTGAAAGAGGCAGACTTTTAGAAACATGCACGGGTCTGTCAGGTCGATTCCACTGACTAAATTCAAATTTCTAACCACTGGAGCATTGATTCCTGGCTGTATCTACGTGTCTGCTACTGTGCAGTTATAGGGGGTTTTAGGGATTACAGGTTTTTAAGAGAAGGATGTTAAACAATCACAGAAGAATTGGATAGATTAGAGTCCCTCAAATCATATTAAAACTGAATTTAAATGTATCGCTGTGTCATATTGTAGTAAAATATGACACTGTTGAGGTTATTTTTTATTTCATTACTGCAATTAATGTTTGATTTTACGAATATGATAGTTCAAAGAATGCATGTCTCCCACTGCCTCACACAGGTAGCTATTTTCAATTGGCTGTGGGAAGAGTTTTTCCCCATCATCTAATCCTTGGGAAATACTGAAAATAGCATGCTTAGTACATGCGATTTTGATACATGTACTTCACTGTTATCTTGTGATATAGACAAACAGTAATGCAGCTGAGTGGCCAAATGGATGTACGTCCCCTTGGTATCTTGTGCCCTCTTGTGTTCTTTTCAAATATGACATTTAATGATAACATGTAAAACCTATAATATAGGATAGTATAATATATAATAGATCATATATATACATATTATACATCAAAAAACTCTTTAAATGTGTCAGGGGTGATACAACCCACCTGGACCTCTTGAAGTGGTCGGACATGAAAAGTGGAGAGCAGCAGCAGGTTGCAGGCCCATGACAGAGCAGGCTTTCGCAGTTGAGCCACTAAAAAGGACAGGCCCAGATGTACCAGCAGCACACTCACACCTTTAAACCCCAACGCACTGCTGGCTGCTAAGAGGCCATATATCGTGAGTGCTGGCACCTGAAGCTATTGGAGAAACATAAAAAAATGTGTTGGATTAAAGCACATGTCACTTGACAGCAATATTCCACTTAACAGTGCTGTAGCAGCTGCTTCCCACCTTGGGGTAAAGGATGGTAGTCACTCTCGATATCAAGCCATGACCAATCAGAGTCCAGAGCAAAGACTTCTTAGCCCATTCAGTCCAGAAACTCCACTCAAAGTCTGATGGGTCCTGACAAAAACAAGTAACTTCAACATAGGCTTTTAAATCACACCTGAAGCCTGTTGAATAAACACTTTTTAAAGCTTTCTGTGACACATAACATAATAATTGAGACTGTACACTATGACTTAAAAAAACTTGTGTTGTCAGTGAGATGCATCATACTGTTAGTTCAGATTGCGCTGTTAATCAGTAATTCCAACAGTGACCTTACCCTTTTAAAACCCTTTACAAGGCCTTTTTCCAACTGGAATTCTCTCTCTAATCCTGCTTCATGCTCTGAGGTACAAAACAGGAAATGACAGCTTCATTTTTCTTGGTCTTTTGTTCACAATTCTTTGACTCAACCTTCAGATATCAGCCTATCTACCTTACCTTTAGAAAACCTGTGCAATTGGTAGAAAGAGTACAGATGAGAGCCAAACGACAGCACCCAATAGGCAAGGATCTCTGACCGTGGCAGCGGTGCCAGCTGAGCTTTCGATTTAGATGTCATCAGGTAAAATCACTGTGTTATAGTGCACCTATAACAGAGTAAGTGCATTAATATCACCTACAAGCACTAACTGACACTGGGTTGCTTAAAATCTGATTCAGTAAAATATATAACATGAATTTAAAGGCTTAATTTTATGTGTATGTTAAATGTCTGTTTTTAATTAGTATTTATATGAAACAACTGCAGGGATTTCTTCATCAAATGAAACAATGTTGCAGCAGTGGTTCAAGGCTCAGGTCATTTTAAATTAATCCAACAAAATATGTATTAATTTTTTATCGTTAGCATCATTTGGAAACTCTAGATACACCCCTAGACATCACTGTGGTAGCGTTATTGTTAATAACAGACTAGCTATAACTATATTATAAATAACTATACTAATATGTTATAGCTAGCTAACAGTTAGCTTGTTAGCGTAACTTAGATTTTAATGGGAATCTGTAATAATTTCCCTTTTTAATCAAGTATTGTGGATTGAAAACTTCCTTTTGACACATTATAAATCGTTAAATGGTACGCTGTTGTTTACAGAAGTAGTACATGGCAACAGAAACCCGTCCAATATTATGATATTGTTTATTATTTTCATCGCACTGAGATTATGATCGCTAAATCGCGAAAGCGCAATCACTGTCGTTGCTAGGTAACACTGCCCAGAGGTTGCTGACATGACGTAACAGTAAGATCCCAATGGGCAAAAACGTAAAGTAGCCTCACGTTAACTCCAATGAACAATCTAAGATAACGTTACTTGGCATCGTCTTGGCATTTACGTTTATAACGAGACCCAAGCCGGCAGGTGCATTTAGGTTTTCGAGCTTTTCTGGACATTTGTTTTTCTTCCCCCACAATGTTGGGTTCCCTGAAAACTTCCGTCAGCTATCCTACTCGAATGCAAGTTAGTTAGCTAACGTTAGCTAAGCTAGCTAGTCGCTTGAACAAGTTGCAGTGTTACCTAATGATACCGGACCGGTGTCCATTGCGATGCTGTAAATTGTAGACTGCACTGGTACTGACTGAGGGCGCTTGGACCATACTAACATAACGTTAGTACAATACAACCCCGGCATTCAAGATTCAAAGGTACTGACGTCTTCTTCTTTTTTCCTGCTTGTATTTATAATGGCTGGCAAACAACCTTTTAGAGCATGACTGCCCTCAACTGTACGGGAGTGGCTCCTCAGCTCAGGCATGGAAATCCCAATAGTATGTGTCTGGAGACCCGGAGGCTGCAGATCTGTACCTATGATCTGGACCTATAGATTGGTACCTGCATTTCTAGACCTGTCAGTGCCCCTACTGGACAGATGTAGAACTGCAACTAAATCAGCATCTCACCCAAGCACCACTTTTTGAAATATGTTACACTTGGATTACAATTTTAAAATTTTACCACACCCGAATAAAAATACTAATATTTAATTATTGACGAACATGAAGCTTCTAACTAAAGAATTTCCCTCCATAAATCAGCCTGATTCTGATGAAGCTATAAGTCTCCCTTCTAACAAGTTTTGAAGATTTATTTACACCATCAATTTGAACAGTTTAAAGGTTTAGTACACCCCAACACTAAACAGTTGGAAGGGTGATCACACCAAAATACAATATATTAACAAATGATTAAATGTTTGTTACACCTATGTTTTCTTTACATTTAATCACACCCAAATATGTATTTTTGTATACATCTATATACTTGACACATGTTGTTTGATCCAACTATTTTAGTTCTTTATTTCCTAATATTCATCAGAGCACAAAACTTGCACTGCATTGATCAAAACCACCACAACATATAACAGGAAATGTCTGGTCTTGGGTGTCCAGTCCTCACTGTTGTTGTGGGAATTTCAAACAAAGGCTGTGAAATACTAATGTTTTATTTAATAAATGAACTAATGAATGAATGAAAAAAACATGTTCAATAGTTGTAATGCTTCCACAGAAATTGGGGGCGCTGTCGCAAAATACAAGAGGTCTAGAAATGCAGGTACAGATCTGCAGCCTCCGGGTCTGCAGACACACCCTACTCGGAAATCCTGCTGTATGTGCTGTTTTAGCTTAGGTGGAAGGCCAAGTAACATTACTGGAATTAATAACCTAGTTTTTTCTACTTTATACCCCTACTTTATTATACTTTTATTATGTCTAACGCGAAAAATAGTATTAATTCCCTAAAGCTTGATGCATTTAATAGCTAAACTACTACACAAGGCCTAGATAAACTTGTTAAAATAAGCTTCACCTCATGCAGCTAAAACACAATACCGCTAGTACAGTAATACACCCCTAATAATAATACCATGATAACATTCAGCCTTGCTAATACATTTTTACTTCTATTTAAATTCAAATTACGGATATATGACTACTTCTTTTTTTTATAGTGTTGAAGTAGCCAATAATAATAGTTAGATAAAAGTACATAATAATAATAATAATAATAATAATAATAATCATGTAACTTGATATCACAATATAAAGAAAAAAAACTGGTGAAGATACAGTGATTGATTGAGTAGATTTAATTTTAAGATGATCGATAGTCACTATTTTGCTAACTATATAGAAAATAATATTTTTAGCAAGATACTTGTATAATTTAAACGTTACATTATGATGCCACATTGTTAAAGCAGGGAATGTAGTTAATTCATTTTTAGTTTTGAAGCTACTTTTATCTGCACCATTCAGTTATTAAAAGTGTACATTTTCTTTGATCTATAAACAGTTTAGCTGTTAAGATATCTCCTTTTATGTTGGGAAAAAATGTTTAAAAAATGTTCAACATTTTCACATATATTTGAACACAGAATATTTAATTGGTAAGGATTTTCACACAGAAAACAATTTCCTTTGACATTTTAATCACTCTACAAAAGGTTTACTGTTTGAAAAGGTTTATTGTGGAGAAACTGTGTTGGCACAGTGTGAATCAGCAACTGACTTTAGGCATGCATCGTGAATTAGACAGGTTCGTAGGGCTTTCAGAGCTTAACAAATGAACAGAAAATCTTAAAAACAAAAAAGGCACTGGGTAATAAATATGGTAACACGTTGACATCCACACCGTGTGTACAACAGTATCATAGCATAAATCTAGCCTTCATACTTGATTCATTCTTTCCTCACGGACAAAATCTGCAATTCCTCACCAAGAACAACATCTTTTCTGACAAACTGTGTTTAGACTTAGACATAAGAACTTAACAAACAAATATTTGATGTTTCATTACCCCCCCAACATCAACAGCTGTTTCGTTGCCTTACACCCAAATACAGAACAAAATAAGAATATGATCACATTTCATGTACGCTTCAGTTATCCACACTGAGAGATCATCATTGAAACAGTTTAAAGTAAGCTCATCTATCATGTGTGTGTATGCTAATGTGTGCATTCATGCTTGAGTGTGCACAGCAAGTGTAATCACAGTATGGGTACTTTTTCACAGCTCATCGGTCTCTCCATCGAAGGGCACAGCATCTGTCTCCATATGAATGGTGCCGGGCTCACCACTGCCCACCCAGCCAATAGGAGTGCGGTTGAAGGAAGGCCGGCAGCCGATGTCTTGTTGGTACACAACTGCGGGTTCAGGCTCCTGTTTGGCCTCGGCTTCTGGCAGCTGGAATTTCATGAACTGGTTGGCCTTCTCAAAGCCGCCAAAGGGCATGGCACACCTAAACAAAGCAAGGTGAGTGGATTATTGAAGTCCTTTCGTCACAAAGAACCTACAAAGTTAGGCCTTGAGGGAAGTAATACCTGTTGAAGCTTTTGTACTTGCGCAAATCGATTTTATCAATGGGACCGGGCATTCCAGTTTTCAGGGTGGCTATCAGTTTTTCATCACCCTTCATAGCCTTCTCCCATGGTGACACATATGTCTTCAGAAGAACCTTCTTAGATGCATCATCCTTTTTACCTCCTGTGAAGAAAACATTGTCAGCTAGAGCATACGACACACTCAACTGGAGTTGGTAGCACTCATTTAAAGTTGCTAAATTATATTCTAATTATAAATTATAACAGTGTGTGGATTGGGTTGAGTAACATTTTTTGATGTTTGTAGACAGAAATGTGGGGGGAAAATAAAATGAGAAGTTCAATACCACGTATGCTAAATATGTAGCTAGAGACATTTGATGGTAATCTTAGCTTGGCACAAAAACTGGAAACATAGGGAGACAGCTAGTTTTACTGTCCAAATAAAAAAATCTGCCTACCAACACCTTTGAAGTTCACAAATTAACACAAATTGTCTCATTTGTTAATCCATACAAGTGTAGTAAGCTTTAGCAGTCCTTGGCCATAAAAGAGAATCGTCCTTAAAATGTCCAAAGAAATGATACCAACCTTTTAATGGGGACCACTCACTAGTTCCTTCTCCTATTCCACCTTTCCCATGGTCACCCCCAGCCAGTCCTCCTGCACCTCCTGCTCCTCCTGCACCTCCTGCTCCTCCTGCACCTTTGCTTCCAGGCTTCGGAGGAGGCACAGGGGCCCCTCCTGGGCCTAGCCCTATAAAATGCAGCTGTCCAGCCTGTTTGCTGACATAATGCCCACCAACATTTATCATGTCCCCTCCAATCTGACCTCCCAGAGAGGGAACAAACTTCTGGAGGTTGTCCTGAAAGACATATGACCAATATAATCATCCATATGCCACAGTGCATTCATGTGTGTTTGTTGATTAACCATGTTTGAACTTGTCAAATTACATCTGAAAAGCATTACTGAGAAATCTGAAACCTGATTTTTGTTTGGGGGCCTTAATCTTCATCCAGACAATTAAAAACTTGAATTTAGCTAGTTTGATTGATCAGTAATGATCTAAGGGAAATGGCTGAAACATCATTGGTCCAGGTGACTTAAAACTGAAAAGATCAAGTCTTATAGCACTTCTTTTTCACGGTTTTAAGATGAAAAATATAGTGTTTAATTAGGACAGATTTTGAATTGTACTGTGACTAGAATAGATTCAAACATTGCCATGACTTACTCTGGGGAACTTCAGCTTCTATTTTTCACATTGATTGTATTATTAATTTAATACATTTTCCAGAAAAGTTATTTGTTTTCTCCATCAACTATGTTCTCACCATAGACTCACTGCTGAAGACGTCTGGGTTGTTCTCGTAGATGAACCTCTCCACTCTCTGCTGCCTCATCCTGAACATCTTGGAGCCTTTGTTCTTCATCAGGGAAAGCTCCTCCAGCATGATGTCTTTGGGAGTCCTAATCTTTGTTCCCAGGTCGAACTCTGATGCCTCTGGCTCCGACTCATATTCTGGGTAGGTGAAATTCAAATAAATTCCTGTCCCTTTTGTTTTGTTGTTTTGTTTTGTTTTTAATTGGAAGCTCATTCTTATCTCTTATAATACATATTTAATAAACTGTGTAGCCAAAAGACAGAAAAAAATAATAAACAATTAACAACAGACAATAATTATATTTGTTTGAGCCTGGTTTCCAAGTAAAAGATGAAATTTGAGATTATGTTAACAAACTGGCATGTAAAGGGTTAAAAATCATAGTAAGTGGAAAATAATATGAATATACAATTAATGGCAGCTTCTTTAATATACATGTATGTCCTCCAAGAACAGGACTAAGAAACTAAATATATAGAGTTATGTTCATTATTATTTTTTATTAGAATGTGTTAAATGTATATATATGTTTATATTTCTTTTGGCCTGTACTGCAGACATAGTGCTACTTATCCTGTAAGATTAGTAACCTACAAACAGTACCTATTAACTACCACGTTCTGTTTTCGCATGAAAGATCTGCATTGAGTATATTGAAATTTGGTTTCATATTCATGTAATTTCATGCCAGCCTTACCATCCTGAAGGACATGTGATAAGTCAGTTACAATCTTGGTGAGCTTTTTCCGCTTGTTTAAGGGGGCAGGTTTTCCCAGAGGCATGACTGAAGTTTCAGGAAAGAAAATGGTGTTAGCCATAAAAATATTTGTGTTACAAACAATAAAAATAAAAAACAATATTGATATGCTTTTAAACATATTGGTTAGTGAGTGAACCTCTTTCTCTAAAGAGACAAAAACAAAGTAATGTCAAGCTTCTCTGGAGAGTATTTTGTTGTTTAATGTAGATTCAATATAGTTAACATTGTTTGTATTTGTTTAATACAAATTAAAATGCAAAACCAGCCAAACAAGTCAAAAAGAAGAACAGTTTTGCTTGTTGTCACGAGTTCTATTATTATTTATTATAGTTATATTTCACATCGCATTGCTCCTATTTAAATGTATATAATTGATTTACAGTAATATGGATCTTAATCTGCATGTCTGCAGCTTCAGACTATGGTTATTGTGCACTGAAAAAACTATCTCTGAGTATTGCCACAACTCATCAAGATCACTCTTTACCGTCAACACCTACAGTACAGCCTGTACTGTAGGTGTTGTGCAGCCATCAACAACCCCTGAAAGTGAAACCATGGGATGTGAATGTATCAGACAGACAGACAGTATGGGCCCTCCTCATTTTTCAAGTTCAAGGGGGATGTCAGTGCCCTCAGATTCCCCACATACCCCAGCGAAACAGATGTCTGCTCAAAAGGAAACATATATAGCTTAATGTTTGTTTCTGTTTTGCTTGGGGACATGAGATCTGTACACGAGAGCATTCAACATAAACAGAAGCACGCTGTGGTTCAGGGAGAAAGTTGGAATCCATCAATTCTGGAGCTATTACTGCACTGAAAGTGAAGGCCTCACGATCATAAAATAGCATCTGATCATATTCCCCAATCTGCAGCCTGCATGGGAACATGTAGGCAGGGAAAGTGGGAGTAATACTTTCCTCTGTCTCATCTGTCAAAATAGCACTCACCATTGGAGCAAATTAACATTAACAACCAAATTTATTACAACCTGTGTTGCCTCCCGAGTCTGGAATATGTAACTGGTGTCCTGTGTGTTTTTATTTTACAGTTTTTTGTCTTCCTACATGCATATCAACACCTTCAGCTCTAAACAGTTTCTTTAAGGCCCAGTCAAGTGGCAAAACATCACATCACATCTACTGACTGTAACTCAACCCACTGCAGCTATTTTTAAAAGCCATTTCCAGCCAAGACATTTTAGCGACGCGTAATGGCGTCATTCGGCTATCAAATGGGCTTGACACAACCCTTAAGAACACAATACGCACCTCCAGAAAACAATTCTCAGCATATGTTTGAACCTCCCTCAAAGCACGAGCGAGACCTGGCATAGTTCTGGATGTTAACATGGAGGGTTTTGGGTGCTGTTGTTGTTGCCTTAAATAATTATAAGCTTAGGGACCCCTTCAAGCTCAAATTTACCACCCCCCTGTCAGGATTTGATAACACCATATAAAATCTCTGCAACGCCCACAGAGAGGGATGGTCAGCACATTCACCTGTTCCTTTGGTCATTTTAAGACTTCCCAAGAAAATCTAAAAGCAGCAAAGCAACTTTCATAGTCATTTTACTTTAATCATTGGTAGAATCAAGTATTGTCATAAGTCAAAGTCATAATCTGGTTTGCTACTACAAGATCAGCTGCAAAACCTGCAGAAAGTACGAGTGGGAACCAGTTGCACGTCTTTATTCCCTCTCCCCATTTTTGTGATTGCTAGAATTTAAATCCGAGCTGTTTTAGGGTTAGGTTATGAGTTAAAGCACACCGATGGGTTGCAGATCCACTCACCGGGTTTTTGTTGTAATCCTGGGAGGAGAGACAGACCTATAAATACCAAACAGAGAAGAGGAGACCCAGGGCTCAATTCTGGTGATCTGGATCACAAGTTTACAAATCCGTCAGTGCCTCTGACCCTACGTATGGCTAGAACCAGGTCCCAGGGAGTGCAAAACCCACCCTACACTCTGATGGCAGATCTTCCAGAGGGTTGGGGGTGTGGGTAGCAGCAGTGTTGGTGTCAAGGCGGGAGGAGGAGGAGGTTGAGGTTAGGAGTATGAATAGGGATGGGGGGGGGGCGTTAAGGCGGGGGGAGAAGTCTCTGTTGGCCAGCTGAAAGTGCTGATGGGGATATTAAGGGAACAAAATCATTCTCACAGATGGTTCAGAAGCCTATATTTAGTAGCAAAGAACGAGGGGAACAGAACTCAGCTATAAGATAACCTCAAAGGACTCTGGGGTGTGTTTGGGATACATATACATGCACAGTGCAAGGTTAAGGTTAAGCATATATATGTGTGTATATTAAGGCCATGTCAGTTTGTGTATCAAAGGGCAGGTTAGCTCCTTTACTCCCTACATTACTCTAACGTGACACTAGATTGTCTCATTTTCAGTTTCTCTGAGGCGCCTTGTGACTGGACATGATGCAAACGTGTGAAGATACTCTAACAATGTTTGCATGGCTAAAACAGCTAGTGCATACAAAACACAAGAAAATGTTCTGAAGAGCCCAAAGGCCAATAACCACCAACAGCAATGTATCTCTTGTCCTGCAGTATACTTTGTGTTTTTTAATTTATTTTTTAGAGCATTTCAAGAACTGCAGCAGGGATGCAGCAGGGATACATGAAAATTTTAAGATTTGGGTGCTAGCCAGGATTTTAGAAAGTCATGGGTCCAAAGTTCCTCAGCACAGCACACCTGCCACCCCCTCGCCGCAAGTATAAAAAATATTTATGCAAACTGACAATCCACCAAAATCAGCATAATTCTTTAGGCACAATGTTGTAAATGTTTCTCCACAATACCAGGATACAAATTTCCAGCAGAAAAATACTATATTATTCCCTTTTCTGTTTCTTTTCTTCTCCTCAGATTGTTAAAGCCCCAAATTCCTAGAGATGGGACAATCTCCTTTGTGAGCTCAATGGTAGCTATGTTTTCTACAACACTATGGTAACCGCTAAATTTATAATGTTTTTATGATATGTAATTACAAAAAATCTGAATAGTATGCAAAATAGATCAGTATTTGTTTGATCAAAAAAGTTTTAGGAGTTTCGCTGCAGCTTTGTGAACTGTATTTTCCATAGATGATACATAATTCTCATATTTGTGAGAACATGATCATCAGTTAAACATGCATGCATCATAAACATGGGGTTCCTCTATGAGTTGTAGTTTTTTATTAGTGCTCAGCTTAAATTTAGGACTCTGAAGCCTCTGCTGAATCCGACAAGATTGTCTTCTTGCCTCTGAAAGATATGGTTTGTCAAATGACATGAAAATAGAAAATGAGACTGAATGCTAGCTACTGTGCAGTTTTTGTTGCATTATGTCGTTTTGTAAATAGGAAAGTAATACATTTTGCGTGATCTGAGCTTCATAGTTTATTATAAATGTCTCACCTTAATTTGGCTCAAATTTGCTTATTTTAGGCATGCTCTTCTCCAGCCTCCCCTCACAATTCTTTGTCTTGATGCCTCAGTAGTCAGTAATTTGAGACCATCTTCAAACTCCTTTTCAATCCAAAATCTAGAGAAGGTTTTCTATTATCTGCTGTGTGATCACTTCATACACCCAGATCACACAGTCAGCTTATATAAATGAAAGCTTTTCAATCTTGCTTCTGATCACATGGGGTCTTACATAAAGGAAAAAGCGAGGAAATCCATCTTTTGTTGTTTGAGTCCCTGTTGGCTCTGCAGCAACACACACTGCCTGTGCCAGTCCCTGATATCACTTCTTTAAACTCACTTACTGTGCATAGGCCTTCTCAGGCTGATTTTAATTTCTGTATTTATTATGACCTAATTCTGTGTGCCTCTCTTTCTTGGCTTTTCCTCACATTTTTGTTTTAAACCATCGTCTTCCACAAGCTTCCATGCCTCCTAAGAAAAAATAGGAAATATTCATATCACTACTCTCAAAGACCTCTTGGGCAAATAAATAATTGGCACATGCAGCGCCAACCAAATATTATAATAAAGAGAAAGATGGAGATGTAACATCAAGAAATGTTAAGAATCAGATCATCTGATGAATGATCTGGCTTCTCTCTATGTACTTCGATTTATGTCACAAGAAAGGATAATGGTTTCATACATGTGTACCATGGAGACTACAATACATTATGTTTTTATATATCTTGAAATAGAAACATTCCAGCAACTGAGAAGCCTGTTTTATTTTCATATATGATCTTTATAAGCAGTTAAATTAAGAAAGCATTCTTAATTACAGTTGCGACCTGACAAAATGTCATTTCCTCCTATAAATAGTCTTATGTTTGAATATTAGCAGCCCTATATATAGGCACCCTCTGAGCATGGAGGTTGGCAGCAAAATGCTATTCTGACTGCACTCTCTGTCAGAAATGACTCCACAGCACCACTCGGTGGCAAACATATAAGGCACAAATGTTCAAGGATGGAGATGTGACTTTTTGCCTATGCTTTTCACACATTAAATCCACATTTATTAATGGACAAGACTTCAAATATTAAAAATGTACCTAATGACAAAGTTATTTAAAAATGAATCAGAATTGGCAGCAATGTCACAATTCATGTATATATGCACATACTCCTGTTTCATTCTTAAATGTGGAGCTTTCTTAAATGCGGTGCTGTGATGTTCACTTTTGGAGTGAAAAACAAAACATTTTTTGTTTAATAGATATATTCTCAGATTTTTCAAGTAACAGTAGAGTCTATCTAACTACCATAGCACCTCTGTGTGGCTCTGGATAAATGGGAGTCTTTGAGGACACCAGTTCACAATGTGTTGACACTACCGAATTAGGTCCTGAAATTACATTTTGTTGCTGTTTTCTCTGCAGACACCTCACCTAAGGTCTCACTGCGTCTTCTGGAAATCAAATGGCCTTGACTTGTATTCAAGGGTGAGTGAAGAATCCTTTCTGCTCAAAACAGGGTGGAGCAGTCTGTTTGATTTTTGTTCCTCTGTATCTGTCTGTCTGTGTCTGTCTGTTTTTCCTCTTTCTTTCTTTCTTTCTTTCTTTCTTTCTTTCTTTCTTTCTTTCTTTCTTTCTCCCCCCCCCCCCCCCCCCCCCCCTCCCTCCCTTCCTTCCTTCCTCTATTGCTAACTCTTAATAAATAATTTAAAAAAAACATCTTTCAATGGGGCACCCTATAGTGACAAAGCATGACAAAGCCTAGAATTGCTTGCATGCATGCACATTACTTGGACATTTTATCAAGTTAGTCCACTTGTTAGCATAGCATAGCATCATAGTGCTATCACTTAGATTCTGAATATTGCGAATACTGAGATTTTCTCTTCATCTTACCTAATGTAATTGAATTGAGGCCATACATACAATACAAAATACTTGCTCTGTGTGTGTGTGTGTGTGTGTGTGTGTGTGTGTGTGTGTGTGTGTGTGTGTGTGTGAGGGTATTGATAAACATAGATCCACCCATTCGTCCATATTTATTATATTTTATTTATTAAAACTGATATACAGTTACAGTTATTACATACTCTATAATTAATATTTTTAATGCATGCATATACTGCACAAGAAGAAAAGCGCAGTATCACACAGTCAGCAACAGGGGGCAGTGTAAAATCAGACGTGAGACAACTGGAGAGCTTTCAGATCTAATTTTATTCCTCTACAAATGTCTTGTCTCCTCGTCAGTATAAACTTCTACTCAGCATTAATAGCAAACATTTTAACATGTTTTATTTCATCAAACTACATTCATAAACATGTTTTTAGCATATTTTACACCTCAACTTTTCTATATCCACGCTCCAGAATTTTTGTAGCCATAATATCATAAAAAAGCTTTAAGAGAAATTATATTTTAAAAATGGTAAAAAAAAAGAAAAGAACAAAAGTATCTCTCCAAGAACTCTACAACTTAAAACAATATATTAATTTCTATGTTTCTTACTTATTTCCATGCACAAACCTAGACTTTCAAGGTATGTAGCCATCCAATGTTTATCCTTACTTTTTAATAGCAACCATTGTTAATGGAAAGACACCAGCTAAACATCTGTGCTTCTTTCCATCAGCTTTTTTAGCTTTAGCAGCACACTTCAGGTACCAAACTTTCACGCTCATCCCTGTTAACTTCTACAGGCTGTGGGATTTCATAACTATGTACAATTCAACCACCAAATCCTGATAACTCACAAAAGGTGGGCTATGGCACCATCCAGTAATCTGCCTACTTACACTGCTAATATCCCTCCCCCACAGCCACTGTCATTTCTTGAATCCTTTTATAACTTCAGGGGCTTCTCAATCCATTTACATCCCCTTGCACCATGCCGGAATAAAATGCAGTTAAACAAAACAAAATACACATTCCTTCAACTGTGTTATTAGTTTAATAAAAGTTTAGAATTCACGTATATATCTGCAAAGATCACACTGACACTATAGAGGCTCTGGTGTGCCTAATGAAAGCTGTGATATCCAGCAACAAGCGTACATTCATTGACAGCATGGGCACTTGATGAATGTGACCCATGCTAAAAAGATAGCATTTCTCCCTGGCTATAGTGAGCAGAGGTATTTAGCACAACCTTACTAACACTTGCAAGAGCAGACCTTGTCTTCACATATAGGCCAAAGGTGAGCAGAGGCGGAGGCGTCAAAAACATTTTACAATTTAATCAGTAAAACCCCTGGACAAGGAGACTGGGTCATCGTAGGTTTCTTCTTGACAATCCTATAAACAGAGGGGGGTAAAAATATTCTGTATACATAATTTATTTGGACAAGTACTGAATAGTACTTTTAATTATACACCTGTCAACATACTACAACACATTTCTTCAGTGATTTAATTCTATTATCAGAACCGCAACTAATAATTTTCATCATCTTTCAGACATTTCAAGTTTCAAAGAATATTTCAGTACAGGCTCTGTTTAGATGGTATTTCTGCTAAATTAGTAGAAAGAGATCTCCAGAAGCCTTACACAAACCTCCCCCAGGACAGGCATATGGTGTAAGAAATGGCATACAGTATGTGCAAGTATACTCTATTATTGTCACTCAGATACACGTGTGAGTTAATGTGTTGGCAGCTAAATAAATGTAATAAGCAGCTTTTTGAATAGCAAGTAGATATTAATGATCTCTTACCATTATTCCAATTCTGACATATTTGAAAAACATGACTGGCTTCTGGATTTCAACTTTATACTAAATCAATGTATCACCTGTATTACTTTACCTTATGTGAATTTGACATTAATGGATGTAGGGCTGCTTATGTGTATTCATTTGTCAGTTTTTTTATTAATCAATGAGATTTGCCCATAACAATTTCTCAAAGCCTAAGCCCAACCTAGAACCCAAAGATATTTAGTAAACAATCATGTGAGAAGAGAAAAGCAGAATATTGTCACATTTGAGAAACAAATGCTATATTTGACTTAAACAATGAAACAACTAACAAAATAGTTGTTAATTCATTTATTCATTTTAACACTAAATTAATAGTAAATGAAGATGTCCCAGTGTGGTTGCGACTGATTTATGGTGATCACATTGCCCCTGGCCTCCAGACACGGGGCTGAACACCTCCCTTGGTGGCTACAAAACGTGGTTTTGGTGCCTGAACTGTGTCCGTCTTGACTGGGGGCAAAGAGGCAATGATACTGAGCTCAGGAGCGCTCTGGAACTGCTTGGCTTGCTGGAGCCCAGTAGTGTATGATACTGGAGTGTAAGGTTTAGGGACTGAAGGGGGCACAGGGTGTGGAATAGGGGCGGCAGAGAATCTTGGGAGGCTGGGTAGTCCAGCTGATTGGGAGGGAGGTGAAACTGGTGTTGGGGCACTGACTTGGGCTGGACCTAAGAAAGGGGCTGGGGTTGAAGTGAAATCAGCAGGAGGTGGAGAGATCATGCCGGAATGAGTCAAACGTTCTCCAAGGGTAGTGGCCGAGCGAGGTGCAATGACCTTGGGCGTCAGAGTGGGAGCTGACATGGGTGTTGGTGTGGAGAATCGCTTGACCTCGAAGACCCGGGCTGTTTTGATGGGGATCTGTTTAGGTGAAATTAATGAGCTTCCAATCATTGTGTAGTCACCCTGCTGCTGCCTCTGGGCCTGGTAAGAAGGCATGGATGACAGATTAGCAACACTACCTCCATAGTTGAACATGGCAGAGTTGAGCTGATAGGGCTGCCTTCTCATGAAATCAAGAGCTTTGATGCCCTCTCTTTGGGTACCTCCTCTACCTCTGCTTTCTGGCTTGCCTGTATTCCTCTGAGGCCCAGTAGGGATAGAGGGGGCCAGGAGTGGGTTGTACCCAATGGGTGGAGGAGCTCGGACATTGGGGGAGTATTTCCAATGAGAGGGATGGGAAGGATTGAGGGAGGAGTCAAGAGTTTGGGCTACACCGTGTGAGGCCACTTCCTGCTGGTAAGGGGTCTCAGGTGGGGTGTCTACTACATACATACCCATGCGGCTCTGTCTACGGGCAAACAGCTGTGCACCCTTACCCCCTGCTTGAAGAAACTGTGGGGTCTCATGGATAACCCGAGGCTTGGGTGCCACTGGAGGAGGCCCTCTCGCCAGGGGGGCCTCACCACTCCTCTCCTCTTCTACCTCATCATAGAAGGCCTCAGGCGGTGGCTGGCCATATTTGGGTCGGATGGACCTGTCATCCAGGTTCTGCACCATACTCAATAGCTCTGGATTGGGGGAGTTCTTCTTGACATCTGGTACAACGAACATAGGTTTGGGTTTGCCAGCACGCCGTCGGGCATCATGTAAGATTCCTGTGCGACCTGATTGACCAGGAACAGGGGTTGGAGCTACAGCTTCTGACTGAGAGACCACTGAAACTGTAGCTACAGGCACATTGGAAAATTGAGGTGGAGGTGGCTGTGCAACTGGCACTTGAAGTGGATGCACTGGGGCTACAGGGTCAGGTGAAACAGCAATTTGAGATACATGAGGCATTGGGGCAGGAGCCATTGGTGCTTGTGGAGCAAGGGACATTGAGGGCATAGACACTGGGGGCACAGCCATGAATGGAGCCTGATGAACAGTAGTTATCGGTGGGGCTGACTGCATTTTCTCTACAGAGGTAGATATAGCTGGAGGGTAATAGGTAACAGGAGCTTCTGGTGTTGGGGGCAAAGGACCTTGAGGTGCAAAGGATGGTGGGGAGTATACTGACGGAGAACCAGGGGTTAGCTGTGTTGTTAATGATGCAACATTCATGCCTAGTTCAGAGGCTGTGGAGAATGGTGGTGGCACAACAGCTGCTGAAGCTGGACGCTGGCTTGTCTTTGTGACAGATGGTCGGAACGTTACAGGGGCAGTTGCAGCTCGAATGCTGATGAAGCCAGGAGTAAAAGGACGTGCCGTTCTGTTGAGAACATTACTGGCAGGTAGTTCTGGTAATGGTGTCTCAGGTGGAGGTGCAGGTCTGGTCAGAACACTTACTGAAGCAGTGGCTGGTTTGAGTGCCACAGGCGGAGGTGACATCATCATGCTTGCTGTACTAACTGCAGAGCAGGATAGGTCTCCATTAGACATTCCAATAGGACCTGGAGCAGGAGGCAGCTCTTGCTGCATGGCTATGGGGGTAGAAGGTGTCATCTGCTGAGGCTGGTTTGGCTGCATCTGTGGTTGTGTCTCTGGATGCATCTGATACATCTGAGCCTGCCCCTGGACTTGAGACTGTGGAGGAGCCTGAGGTTGTGCTGCCTCTACTTTCTTGGCATGCTCAGCAGCCCTTTTCCTCTGCTGCTCAAACAACTGGGCACCCTTGCCTGCAGTGTCACTCAACCCTGGACTTGGAGCATCCTCTGCCCCATCCCCACGACCTTCAGTGCCTGCAGTTGCCCTCTTCTCCAGCATATCCAAGTAGTCACTATCCCAAGTTGGGTCAGGAACTGAAGAAAAGCCATCCTCATCAAACTCTGATTCGCTACCTGGGAATACCCCATCCTCATCCTCTTGTGAGTCCTGACACCTGTCCTCATCCACACTACCAAAACTAGTGAGGGTGTACTTCTTGGAGCGCTGCCGCCTCTTCTTGAACATCAGCACCCCCTTGGAGTGAGGATTGGGAGCATCAGTCAGTAGTGACGCAATTGTTCGACACTTGCTTTTGGCTTCCTTTACATTCTTGTCTTGCTGAGTATCCCCTCGGTTCAGTTCTGCAGGGTATGAAAGCCATAACTATTAGAAGCAGTTGTAAAAAAAAATTATAACATATGTACTGCAAATAGTTCTGCAGTAACAGATTTAACCATAAAATCAAGAACTGACTTTGACATCTTAACCTGCCCTAACCGCCATGCCTTCCAACAGGCTTTCTTTTGACTTGCCACAAGAGCACTAACGGGAAAATTCCAGGCAAGCCTTCAGCTTCTCACATTAGCTGGGGTGAAGGATATATTTGGACATTATTAGTGTTATGTGGTCTGACATCTAACTTAACCAGAAATATCTGCAAGCTAATGGAAAGTTGCATGTTCTAGGTGACTGAAAGGAGAACTTCAAAGGGTAGCTGCAACATATCCTTTAACTTGTTATGGTATTAAGAGGATTATCATTGGCAACCTAATTTTGTTACCACAATATGCTGCCACTTGAAGGGAGTTCTTAATTTGTCTGGGACTGGGTTCATAAGTCGGACATTAGAATGTTAAACCTGGACTCGGTGATGGCAAGGGGGATTTACAAGAGTACATTTATTTAAGTTCTTAAAACAGCCCATTGACCTTAAAAAGCCCAGCTCTGTCCTTTTCCTGGTCTCATTACCGATGATGGACAGCATGACAACTTGTAGGAAGGAATTCTTGGTCAGTGTCAATGCTCTGTATCTAATATCTGTTGATTTGTCAGTATATTGTCACAATTTCTTACCTCTGTTTAAAGTTTGTGCATATCAGAAATGGTAAGACATAACTGGTTGGATTTCTCAAGCTTCAATAATAGAAATGATACATTACGATACACAAACAATCTCCAACTGGGTGTCAAGGTTACTGGTTCATGCTCCCTTTTTTATCTGTCTCATACCATTTTACAATCTAGCTCAATTGAAGCACAGCTATCTATATTGGGGCATTTTACAGAAACACAAAAAACACAGAGAAAGAAGAGTGGGAGAGAAAATTATAGTATCTCTGCTTTGCTTCTTGATACCTAAAAACAGCTGTGGGCTGTTTTCAGTGCTCCCAGATAGACCACTGGGGTATTTTACCCACATAACTGGAGGTAAATATAGTAAACCAGACATGCTCTGTTTACAAGACGTAGCTTAGGTTGACACACTGAACTAAGTGCTTTCAAGAAAACCTACGGATGTTTAGTTAGTTATGGTGGTCTAACACTATGGTTAATATTGTAAATTTTCAAATAGGGAAAATATAGGTTGCTACAAAATGACAGTACGTTTACTGTTTGTTGAGAGTGGATATTGTGAATAAGGAAGGTAGTGTAGGTGGAAATATTATCAGCTCTGTGTAGGCACGTACTGTACATATAATCTCTGTCTAGAAAAGTCAGTATCACACTGATATAAAGCTATCTGAGAACTTTTCTTCCTTTGTATGGGATCGGGGGCAATCAGTAGATTGTATTTCTTTGCTGCAAAGTAATAGCACATAGAAAATAGCACAAATAACAAAAATAACACAAAAAATCATCCTTAAGAAAAATATTTGAATATGAGGAATCGATCTCCTATGAGACTTAACTTAATCGTGACCTTTATTAGGAGTGTGTACATGATTTTGGGGAACCCATGTGATACACAGTTTTCTGCCATTGTTCTTAGCTGTACTTACTGGCTTGTTTGGCCTTTTCCATGTAGGTCGTTGTAAGCTCCTCATCGACCGGGTTATTCACAGGACCAACCATGGGTATGAGCTGGCTGCGGGAGCCCAACATCAGGGCCTCCTTTGCTCTCTCAGGGGATACCAGTGGCACGTTGGCTGGCTCTAGAAAGCCACTATCCTCCTCTTGCCCTCCATCCCGTGGCCCCTGGTCATCTGCTGAGGAGATGATGGAGGAGGTCTCAGTGGATGTCTGGGAGGACCACATTCCTGGAGCAGGAGGCTGGTAAATCACCTCCCTCCGTGCTACCCCCGGTAGGCCCCCTCCTCCATCTCCATCTCCCCCACGTCCATCTAGCAAACTGGGGTAAACATGTGCATCTGGAGCGCTGTCATAGCCACTCATCTCTGATGTCTCCCCGCCTTCTGGAGAGGCTCGTCCCGTCGGTTTCCCTGGAGTGGAGTTGCTGGGGCTCCGGCGTTTCTGTCGGCGCTGCCTCTCATAGCCCGCCACATCTGCATCACTGTCAGTCTCTCCATAGTAAGCCTCACTGCCAGGTGGAGATGTCAATCCACTGGTTATGGAGGAGCGGCTACGGTGGACTTCACGGACGGGTGCGTGATGGGGGTGGGTGGGTGACATGGCCCGCAGAGCAGCACGGTACTCTTTGTCTATACGGGGAGATGGGGCACGGGTCACAAGTACCACGGACTGAAAACCAGCAGGCACCCTGCAAGTAATTGGAAAGTTTAATATATTTTAGACTTGAGCATACAGTACAGTAATGTTTATTTGATCCATTATAACTATCCAGTAGTGAGAGTATAATTCTTTAGTTCCTCTGACCTTTTGACCCGGATGTGTAATATCCCAGGGGAGCTGTCGATCAGGTCCATGGCCTGGGCATGGGACAGTGTTCCACATGGCTGTTCATTTATGGACATCAGTTCATCGGCCTCCTGAAGCCCAGCCCTGCATGCTTTGCTGCGTTTACGCACCTGGACAAGCAAAGGAGGGCAAAATTTCAAACTCTCACATTGATGATGAAAGTTTTGATGGCTTACATCATATTTTTGGTATTAAACCATCTACCATCTATTCTGAAGTCTTTCAGGGTACAAACATCAACACTTTTCATCTGTCTTTGTTTCCTTAGTTCCCTTAGAATTGTGTGTTTGGCCTTTGTAACACACGAATAAAAACTAAAGCCTGACAGAGCTATGGTGCTTTCTTGCCTTGGTTTGTGATAGTGACTGACAGAGAGCAGATTTTGTCCTGACAGCTTGATCTTGCTACGGACATATGCCACATATTGCAGCTTGAGTGGGGCACTCATACACACTTCCACAGTGAAATGCCAGCCAGCAGCCATCTTCATTTGGTACTTTGCTATTTGTGCCTGATATCTGTCAGGACCATGGCATTATGCCCATCCTAATTTGCCTCAGGTCTATGCAAACCATGTCACTATGTCCTATAATAAATCCAAAGCAGATGTTTGACAATTTTCAATGACAATGAATGAGATAGACTAGACTAGACTAGACTTTTTTTATTGTCATTGCACAAAAAACACAACAGTGAATCCGGCAACGAAATGTCGTTGCTTGGCTACCGGAGGACACAGAACTGGTGAGCAGTACCTGATAAAAAATACTGTGAACTGTAACTATAAATATATCTATATATATAAAAACTTGTTTAAAAATAAAAATGTTGTGTTGATTGCACTGTAAAGGCACTGCTATGTATTGAATGAAAATTGTATGTTAGATTTCAGAGATATGAAAACATTTCTTTGGTTGGCCCTAATAAGTTTTCTTTACAACTATTCTTGTTTGCCCTGTAATTAAATCCGACATCCGCATTTAGCTAAGCCTTTCAAAGTGGTCTGTGCCTGCTTGTGGTACAGGATGTCAGCTATTCATTCAGTCAGTCACCTTGTGGTTGCAAGTCATAGCAGTTATAACACCCTTACATGCTCGCACACACACACATACACACACACACACACACACACACACACACACACACACACCACATGGACTGAAACAAAAATACACATACACTCATATATATAAACACACAAGCATGCGCCTGCAGGCTCGCAGACACAAACCCAGTACTGACACACCGGCTCTTTCAGTGAAGCCCCAAACTGCTCCACCTGTTAGGGACGATATAGTATGAGACCTGACATGATTACGCCTTCCTGCCCTCAGGGGTGAAGGAGCACTCTGTTTTGGATGGTCAGACAGAAACAGCTGTCTTCCACCGCCGTGAAGGTGGTTTGGTGTCCCCTGGCTTTGTGTACATACGACTAGATCCTGCATAAGTCAACTACATGTAGGATTACCATTTTAAAGGGCAAACATTCTTGAGATGCTAAATAGTGTATACAACTATAATAAGTGGTTTGTTTTCTGAATGTGGCATGACCCATAGCACATTTTATGTCTTAAAAAACAAATAAAAGAATTTGTGAGGTCTGTGAGGGGAAACATTTACTTTACCCAATGAGAATTTTCGTACTAATATAATAACCTTTATTTGAACATGATTGCGCATGATAAGGAGGTACACAATGGAAAATAAAATGGTTGTCTTAGATGTATATGCTGTACATATAGATAAATACATTAGGTTTTCAATAGTATACACACACACTGATTTTTTTTTAGGAAATGTGGACAAAATGACTGACAGGACATTGTGAAACAAAATGAGGGTCACCAAAGCAAGTTGATTTCTCAGCTCATGTGGTGCCTGAACAACAACAGGAGTTTAGCAATCAGCACTTGCTTTGCATGTCAACCTACAGAAAGACATTATATGTTCTTCTCCAAGCAGCAGGATACTGAAAAGTGCATGTATAAAAATAGTGTATGAGGTTAATTTTTTAGCACAAGCTGAAACGCACACCTTGGCTGACCTCGTGACCTGCTGCTTCTCAACCAAAAATAGCCATCTGGAAAAGTAGTTCTGCTCAGTCAACGATTATTGAAAGTGAGTGGATATATGGGTTTGTGTCATGTGTGTGCTGTATGCCTGTATAGTGTGTGTGCAGGTGCACTTAAACCTGAACTATCATATCCAGTAATTAGAGATCTCTATATAAAGATTTCATAGAAGAGCGCTGACTCAAGTTTTTCTAGACAAGACCGACAAGACCTGTAGAATGAGCTGCATTGGTTTGATGATTTTTACAACTCGTGCCTCATATCGTATTGATGGACATGGAAGTGACTCAGTAAAAACAGCAAAGGATGAATATGAAGTCAGATTATGTCACTTCAAGAACTGCAATTACAAACTATTCTCATCTTGCATTATTTTTAACTATTTTTCACTTTATGTCTTAGAGGTACTATTTTTCCTGCTTAAAAGCCATATTAATAATTTTATCCAGTATACTATATCCCCCTTTGGCTCATGTGTGAATCTTTGCCTTCTAAAATGGAGATCAAGATTCAAATCTGGACTGCTTCACTGGTGCCAAATGTGGGGACCAAATTCTTGTCCATGAAGAATTTGCTTAAGTGGGGTAAAATGAGCTGAGAGTTATAAGATTAAATATCAGTCCTGAACAGCAGTCATTTCAAGAACTGGATTAAATCTAGACTTTTGTGACCATCCTTGCTCACCTTTGTGGTTTTTCACTGAAACAGTGCTTCCAAATTAATTTCAGGTAACCTGTCGGCACAAACATGACCAAGCATGGCTGGACTTAAATAATGACGTACTGGAAACATGCTTGTTTGCATAAAGTCCTCACAATAAAGACAGATTAACAGTTTATGAAACAATGACCATATTGTCACAAAAATATCTGCTATAGTGTACACATTTCCCTGCTCAAAGCTCAAAGCACAACTGAAGAACAGCGACACAAAGTAACACAGTCATGTTGAAAAACAAGCCAAAAATGAAGCAGATTTTCTGTGAATTATCACTCTAGTGTCATCAGAACCTTGTGCTTCATCCAATTCAATAGGATAAGTAGCATTCATTGGAAGATATGCATCAGAGTTGTCTTACATTCCCAGCTGAACTTGAAGCTAAAGTTCACCCAATCAAGCATTAGTGCGCATCTGCATGAAGATCATTCTCAAACAAGGTTATGACTCATATTCAGGCCCCAAACCAACCTGCATGGTAGCCAATATTCCATTTCAACTTTGTTCACAGCTCCTTAAATCTCCACCTAATATAGCCCAGCTGATGTTTCACTTCTCTTTACAGAGGCTGTTGAATATACCACCCTTTTCTTTCCACTCAGAAAACCATGAACTGACAGTTTCTGACCAACCTGCTGAGTGACCTGCCTTACCTTAGCCACCTGCAGCGGTTTCTGATGTTCCACACCTCCCTGGAGACGAAAGCCCCATGGCGCTCCACCGGACAATGTAATTATCACTTCCTCTGCAACCATTGTTCTGCTCTCTGTGTCTTTTTTAGTTTTTCTTCTTTCACTTGGTTATTTTCCACTTCTCTTTGGTTTTTGTCTTTCGTCTGGGGGCCCTCAGTGCGTTGGCCCCATGGTCAGCGGTCAGGGCCCCCTCAGAGAGCTCTGACGTGCTCTTTGCCTGCCACACTGTCCGGACGCTAACTTCTCTCTGAATCCAGCTCCAAGGCCGGCGCTCACACCTGAACACACACACATGCACACACACACTTCTGTGCGCCCACCCATACCCAGAGTGGGCCAACCATCATAGCCAAGGCAAAGCAAGAGGGAGAGGGAGAGAGAAATATGATGGGGGGGTCTGTGTCTGCTTACACTGAGGAATGCCTGCCCCAAATGAGCTAGGGGAGGGTCCAATGCAACACTTGTCCTGTCACTCAGACCTATGCCACTGGGTTGCTGATAGCCCCTCCAAAAATAGGACACCATCACCACCTCCACTGCTTTGCCTGCTTGTCTGCAGACCAAAAGAAAGTTAACATTCAGAAGGTCCAAATGGCACTGTTTCATATCTGGCTTTACAGCATTGAGATCATAAGTAACCTTCAGTAGAGTCACATTAGGACTCTCAAATCTCAGGGCTGAGACGTGCCATGATAGGACAGTCCACTCTTGATTAACTACAGTATATTGAATACCCTTCGATTTACACCATGAGAACAATGAAAGATTTGCTTTGGTGCTGGTCAGTCTTTAACTGCTGAAGCTGCTGTGCATCCTGCCAGCTCCTCTCGATCTGCAAACATTCTAGGCTGTCATCATAGAGCCTTGAGGATAAATACTTATTTAAGCTCTGGATAAACAGCCCGCATAGCTACATTGAAATATGTCCTGATTTCACAGTGCTGATTGAATGACAAATACTTTAAAAAACAGAAGTGACCCATGCTTAGGTTACCAAACTGATACAGAATGTAGACACAGACAGACGTGACTAATTAAGCTACAAGAAAAGCAATTATGCTTAATATTTTTTGTGAAATTGGTTAGTTGATATAAAATAAGAGACATGATTATATCTATCATTATAGGCCGATAGGGATCTATCCCACCGCACATATACCTTTATGCTCAGCAATCAGACTCTCTTGTGGCAGCTGTGGAGAGTTTGAACAAACACATATACCATTCTACTTATATGCTAGTTGCTCTGTGAGGATGTAGATAAATGCTAAATGCTAACGTCAGTAGGGAGGGAAATTGATAAGGTCTATTGATACCAGTGCAATTATTTATTCCACTCATTACTCTAATTCTTTGTCAATTGCCTTATTGATTCCTGATCACTTTTCTGTGTGGAAAAAATAATATTCCAACAGTCTGTCAAGGTAGTTTCTTCATCACCGCCATGATTCCTTCATTACAAGTTTCCATCAGCAGCATAAAAGGAACGGATAGCATGAAAACATGTAATCTGATGGATCTGAAAATTTTCCAAAATATGTTCAATTCCCATTCCTAAACATCAGTATGATTACATGCCCTCACTGACAAACAAGCAGGTTTAATGTTTACCATGCTCACCATCTTAGTTTTGCATTAGTGGTTATTGATTAATAGTTGTATTCATAGTTATGGTATTTAATGGAAACAAACTCCTCAGTCTCCACAAGACTCAGTGGACAAGAACTTGCTTTAACTATGTTGTATATTCCTTTGGGGCATTGACAGGCCTTTAAACGTGTTGATAGAGGCTGAATGATCCCAATGCTGGAAAGGCAGCGCTGCCATTATCAATGCTGCAGGAGGTTACCAATGATAGCTGCTCCCTTTGGCAGCCTTGCTCTGCAGCTGTCTCCAGACCTCAGGATAGTAACCAAGATCAGTCCTGGGTCACACTCAGAGAAAATGTCACCCTCTCTTCCTAGAGACGATATCAGATCGAACAGAGTACCACAGTTAAAGCAAATGTACAACCACATAGACACAGCTGATCCAGTTTATATCAGATCTGGGGGGTTTTTTCAGAGAGAAAATGAAGTAGATATTTGAACAAAAGTGAAGCTGTAGATCAGTTGTACCAACCACTCCTCCTGGTGGTAAGAAGTATGCTAGTTCATGGCCTCCCGGAGCTTTTACTTTTCCATTTAATTCTTAATAATTAAAATATTTTAATGTTAGATTTGTCTCTTATTTTATTTGAGAATATCTAGTATTGGATTTGAGACATATTTAATTAACCTCTTGTGTTTTTATGATGGATATTTCACTTTACACCAAGATTTATGAAATATGACTTGCAGCTTTACTGTGTACCACTTATTGCACTTATCTACCTAGAATGTTTTTGGACATAAAGAAACCAGTCTGCAGCAGTGTTTTAGCTATACTGAGAAAAGGAAGGTGAAGTTTTGGGTGCAAATTTTAAACTGTAAAACGCTAGGCATTTCTAATACTATAATTCTCAAATCTGATGCGATAATCTCCGAAACCCCTTCAAACAAACACTGCCAGCAGAGGAGTGAGAAATCTGAGAATAAAAAATGTGATATTTAATAACAGAATTGTGCAGTCAAACTAAATGTACAGATCTGTTTGCTGCCATTGACTGTTTCCCTGCCAAACTAAACAAAAACCCTGCATTGCAGAGAAATGTGGCCTCTGCCCGCAACCAGTCAGAAAGAGGCCTGCTTAGGCGCTCTGCCCTGGACAGAACTTGGATTTCTTTAAGGAAAAGTAAAAAGGTCACAATCCATATGCAGCACCATGGCTAAAACGTTTAATGTTCCCCTGTGGCGCCATATGTTTTTTCACTCCATATGCTTTCTATTGTGCTGTGACATCAAAATGAATTAAAGCAGTGCATAAGAGTTCTGCAAAGACTTGCAGATTGTTGCTTTAACTTGGGAAATGAAGGAAGCTGAGTGTTTTTTTCCTGTGGACATGGGAGAACTGTTAAATGAGGCGGCAGCTTCATGCCTCTCGTGTTCCCCCTGTTAATTAGTTTGTGTCTGCCTATCTCTCCTTTCAAGGTTTTCTCTTCCACTATTTTATGTTTTGTCTAATTTTCTCGTCCTTCCAATCATTTTTTTACAGATAAAGAGCTTTAGACATTTTATCTGTTTTATCTCTCTCTCTTTCTCTCTCTCTCTCTTTAATTTTTCTATTTAATGACTTCTCCCTTGGCCAAACTTGCCTTCCCAAGACGACTTTGACAGACAGATTTGTTGAGTAGCATCGGGCACAGACCCAATGCCCTTTAACTGAGGCATCTGTGCCAGCACCGCTGACACTGCCAACCAGCCTCTGCCAGCCCTGCCCCCCTGGCTCGGTTAGGTAAAAATGAGACTGCCATACTAATAAACATGATGTAAGCTGAGCTTTTACAAAAGGCTGTGCACAAAGTGAGCAGTGTATCTGTTTAATAAAAGTAGACATATTAAGTATAGATTGGGAACATTAATTTCTGAATTATTTAATCTTTAAGGTAGGAATATTTATATTGCTCTGTGCACTCAGATGGGTTGGGGTGTGTTTTATAAATGCAAAGATTAAAACATTTTGAACTTTTAGTTTCATGTCTTTGCAGAGGAATGCATGCAATATATGAATACTAAAATGCATTTGTAGAAGAAGTTCATTTCTGCAGTGTATCTTTAGAGAACATATTGTACTCGACGTCACTGTACCCTTTTTGGAAACACATTTTATATGACCCTTGAGAGTCTCACATTTTTAAAATGTCAAGTTAAAAAGGTTGCTTTTCCCTTTGAAGGAGGTGTAATTCTGACATTTTGCTATATATATTTTTAAGTCTAGTTTTTTAGGCATAGGCCGTATGATTTCCTCCAGGAATTAATTATATTATTTAGCTGACATTTGTTCAGGTTCCAGTGTCGTACATAAATGCTGACCTCCTGATGCAGTTGATTAGTGCCGTCCAGTTAACTACCTCTCCTGCAAAACAGTGCTTCCTATTCTTGACGTTTTCAAAGACATCCCACTGTGTCTAATGTCACTACATAGTTCTGCATGTGAAACATTTCTGGCATCTTATCACAACTGTGTTTTGTCTATATTGTTCACTCTTCCACTTGCAGAGAATGTTTAATACGTTAATTAAGTAGGTCCAGACTTGAGTTTCTTGGTGCAGCATCCTTCACTTTTGATTCTTAACACTGGGATGTCTTTTTCTTTCCTGTGCCATCCTTGTTAAATTCTACTGCTCTAATTGCAGCCATTTGGATCACTGAACCTCACTCACTGAACTCCTGACCCCAGTTTGTAACAGACTGTGTTGCATCTCTCCCAGGACTCCCACTGTCCTGGGAGAGATGAGTCCTGTGTCATCTGCTCCATGACACAGAGGCAGCATTGCACCAGGTGGCCCCTCATAACCTCTGTGTGCTGCCACCAGTCAGACACACACATACAAACACACACACACACATACCTGCAAACCTACACAAAATAATGACATAAACAATGTTTGATGACAAGAAAGCTGTCATTGTTTAGACTTGTTTTGTACCTTTTTCGTTTTGTTGGAACACTAACCATTGCATAAATGAGCAGTTATATTTATTTGTGTATTAATGTTTTCAGTGGCGATAAATCTAATTATCCTTGAAGATTTAACCTTATTTAAACTGTGAAGGAATAAATACACATACAGCACTCAGTCAACATCTGCACACATCCATACCTATCATTCTCAAGTTTATTCGTTCCAACCTTATGAATTTGCTATATTTCTTCCTCTCTGGGTTACAGTATTAATAAGTAGAATCAGGAGCCTCCATTGAATATTTTTGAGAAGCAGAGCCCTTAAGACCCCCCTCCTCCTTGTTGTCTTTGCTATCAATCTGCATGCATTATTCCTGAAATCCTCACGGTGGCACTCTCCACTGACTGTACCACCACAGGACACACACACACACAAACTGTACACACATTGAGCTTGTGTAATCCCTTTCATTTTTGATGAGTCAAAGCAGCCAGCACTCACTCTCAGCCTGGCCAAGGAGGAACAGTAGTGTAAAGAGGAGGAAAAGTTTACCCAAAGTTTGTGAATTTGACATAAGGCCACCAGCATCCTCTGTGTGGGTGGTTTGTTTGATGTGATGAGACTGAGTGGTCCGCCACCCCCTCAGCTTCATCTTGTCAATCCATCACTGAGTAAGGTGAGGAGAATAGGGAGTGGATTGAGTTTCTGCTGGCTGGAAGATGATCCTCAAGTATTTTCAGGAGCAGCAGAGCCAGGGTCTCTGTCAGTGTCACCTTCAGGGCTGGTAGGAGGGACGATGTTTGTGTGATGTCTCAAAGCCGGTGTCTGCCCGTACAGAGACAGGCGTAACTACCAAGCCTTAGATTACACCGTCTGTGTGTGTGTGTGTGTGTGTGTGTGTGTGTGTGTGTCTGCTTGTATGTGTGTCAACAGTTTATAGTTTCAGGGTATCATACAGCAATGAAAATCAAGTGAAAATATCATAAATTAAATATAAATATGTATGAAGCTGCTTTCTAAATGTGCTTTTAGTGAATGCCAGTTTCTTGTTTTTTGCTATACGTACTGTATGTAGGGAGTTGCTAACACAATGTTGCAGATATTTCTATTATAGCATAATTTTAGCTGTTGTGAAAGAGCAATGTGAGCAAGTAAAACCTGATAGACTAGCCAGATTCATTAAGGTGTCAAACTAGAGCTGCAAGTCAAGGTGTAATGTTAGGTTATCGACCTTAAAGCAGCACGTTACTCTAAGTTGGTAACTTTATTGACTGTCTATGTCTGTTGATTATTTTCTCAACCTACTTTGCATCAAAGTTTTCTGGAGTCTACCGATGATAAAAAGTTTGTATGTCGTAAAAATAATGTTTAAATTTAATATATGAACTTGGGGGAATTTCTTATAACATCTAAACAAACATGGCTCAACTCCTTTCTTATTTGCTGGACTTGTTTGTACAGTTTATGCAGCTCAAGAAGCACAGTATATAATACAGTACAGTATATACCACTGCAGTACTAGTACTTCCATAATGTGAAAAAGTCATGATTCTTTTTCTACTGTTACATTTACAAATGTAAGAGCCCTGAACTCACTCAGTGTAGAACTGATAAAAAATAACTTTAATTAAATTACATTTAAAATTAATATTGAAAATATTGCACTCAAACATAACCTTTTACCCTCATACAGAAGTTCAGACACTCTGCCTTTGCATTGCCTTTGCATTATTTATATATAAATAAAGGGGATTGGATTGTCTGCAGAATAAAAAGGGTTTTTTGCAGAGGCATTTATCACCTTATTGTGGATTGTTGTCAGTAAGCACAAAGCCAGAGGACTTGAAGTGGAGTGACAGGATTTTGCCTTAGTTTCTCCAGAACTATTTGGAGTTAAGGCAAAGACAATCTACTATTTTCAACAAAATACAACAGAGGAAACATAGGATATTTGCCAACATGGTAGATCTTTATTGTTCCAAAAATGAAGTTATGGTCTATTGCCTTTGCATGCCAGTACTGTTGAATAGTTGGCACTTCAGTGTCAGTCAAAGTGCAATGGCATGGCAACTTGGTCCCTTTCATTATGTTATACTGTCATGATGTTGGTGGTAAACTTTATGCATGAAACATTACTTGTTGTTGTCATTTATAGTGGTCAGCACGCAAAGTTGCAACTTCAAATAAATCTTTTAGGATGGCTTATGAAAGCCAACCTTGTTGAGCAAGGCAGGAATCCATAACTATTAATTTAATCGTTTTCCATTAGCCATTACTGACACTCATTTACTGTACCTTGAATACATCTGTATATATGGTGAACTACTTTAAATACCAATACAAATCTCAGAAAAGGACTTTTAAATATAAAAATAGAACTCAGCTCTTTATTTTTTATGTTGGATGATATGCTCAAAAATGAAAGTAATTTTCAGATGCGGTTTGACACACACACACTCTCTCCCCCACTTTAGCTCCAGCTCAACAGAGTGGCTCCAGATCGAGTGAGTCACTTATTCGTCGTCATGAATAAATCACACCCACTGCTACTCTCTTCTACTCTGCACCACTGGCTTTTCCAAAACACACCAATACACCCACACACACACACACACACACACACACACGCACATATTCGCACACAAACACACTGTACAAAGGCACACTTGGCTATAGGTTGCATCCCTTGCCCTACACAGACTCTCTGACCAATTTTACCTTTGTCACACTGTAGAAAGTGTATTCCTTGATAACACAGAGTAAAGCATGACCTGGAAATATTGCAAAAAAGTTTTTTATTTTATAATTTTCAATGCTTTGTTCTGTCCTGTGCAGACAACATAACACAGAATAATCTAACATGAGTTTTTATATCACTTCTCTCTCTGTGACCCCTCTGATGTATAAAGACAGTTGAGGAAACAACACAATCCCTTTCTCTCTCTACTCCTCAAGAAGACATTTGTCACTTTCCATTTTTACAGGCCTCCCTCCCTCCTCCCCCCTCTCAGCGGTAAAACGGAGTTCATGTCGCCCTGCATTTCCCTGAGGCAAACTGATGGCTACACCCAGAGACCCACATGTACATACACAGCAAGACAAAGTGACTGCTCCTTTTATGCCACTTTGTTTATGCTGTCCTCGCTCTCCTCCTTGACAGTGAAGCTTTCTTTTTCTCATGTGCAGATTATTGCTTTCCGTCTCACTGTTAGACCCTCCTTTTTTCTCTCTTTTCCAGCATCCCTCTTGTCATTGCCACTTACTGCTTAATTTCTCTTTTTATGTCATGTATTCCTTCTCATATGTTCCCATATCCCATGAATTATTTTATGCATTCTACCTCAATGTATCACCTTCATCAACTTTGTCAGTCTCATTCTTTCCTCATCGTTATCTTTCCCTCTCCTGCTACATAGATCTCAATCTCTCCAGCACACACCTAACTCTCACTGTGAGCAAAAAGCCTGTGAAATTTCCCACAGGGTGAGGCAACATGAGTTTGCTTCTACAAAGTAGGAAATGGACTCGTATCGGAGGAATTGATTTCCTCTCAGCATTATGGGAAGGAGATGGCAGCGAGGTGAAGGCTAAGAGCCCTCCGGTCGATACACATTCTCATCAAAACACCGGATGTTCCTCCGTAGTCGGATTGGTTTTATTGCCCAGGCACGGGCAGTTATTGTCATCGGGTGACTCTATTAATTGAGCAGTATCAAGCAACAAAAGACCGATGACAGGGGTTATTTGATTTTCATTAGGGATTTACAGCACACTTTGGAATATGGCATACGGGAAATCATTGTTGATATATTAGCTGTAGAAGCCGTATAACAGCACTTTGATAGGAGTGGCAGTCAGAAAAGATTTTGCAGTAATGATTGTTGTGATGGGCACCTTGGTACTTGCTGGCATAAAAACATATTTGTTAATTTATCACTTCCAAATGTATCCAATTTATGGCACTTTTTTCACAGCAGACATTTCAACTTGTAATAGCAGGAAAATGTACATGTGGAACAAATAACATTAATGCTGGCTGTGAGGTAGTAAATATACCAGTTAATAATTGTACTAGTTACACAGTTGTTTGAAATGTAAGCCATGGAAAAGGTCTATTTGACTTAAGTGTCACTCCATATTTTTTATTAAAAAAATTTTGATTCACAGAATTCAATTGGTACTAACAAAACAAGAGCAAGTCATTCAATTCGAAATTTGTTTGTATATCGCTTCATGCATGAGGCCCACTGTCTGGCTACACTGTCTGCATAGTGTGTGTGGGTGTGTGGGTTTGTGTGTCTGTGCATGTGTGTGTGTATAAGTTGCCCAGATCTTCCCATGCAGAGGAATGTAGCAAGGTACTGCAAAGACTCACACACACACACACACACACACACACACAGACATAAACCTCGACCAACTTCTTGCCCATTTGAGAGACAGCAGTTTTCCCCCGCCCATCACAGCAGCTGGCATCAGCTCAACCGTATCTCATAAAACCAAGAATGACCCCTGAAAAAGACGAGAACTCGTACTAAATGAGCTCATTGGACACAGATCTGCCCATTTCTCTGCAGAAGCGATCCGGCTTGAGATTTATTTACTGCAGACTAAGCAGAAAAGAAAATACAGACAAAATCTGACTTGAGTCAATAGCTGGAGATGAGAGGAAGAGGAATCTGCCCCGTATTTTTCCTTGTGATTGGGGTGACCTTGCTCAGCGGCCTTAGCTGCCTGGGTGAACATGAATCTAAGGATGGCAGTGCTGGTATAAAGGAGGTGAAAAGGCCCAGACCCCCGCACCTTATATTTATCATGGTGGATGACCAGGGTTACGGAGACATTGGCTACCATGGCTCAGACATCCACACTCCTGTGTTGGACCAGCTGGCAGCCGAGGGGGTCAAACTTGAAAATTACTATGTCCAGCCTATCTGCTCCCCCTCTCGCAGTCAGCTCATGACAGGCCGGTGAGTGATTACCTTATCATTACATCTTTATTATAATGGGAAAATGATTCAGTTATTGCGTCTGTTCTCATATGATATAATTATGTATCGGCTTTATAGCCTCTTTGTCTTTTGCAAACATCTGTAATGGTAAATTCGGTGATGGGGCATGCAGCTTTCAGTAAAAGAAAGGCCATAAAATAAAAGTACCACCAGAAGTGCAAGATTAAGTACTAAATTATTTATTTTTTATCTAATTACTAGAACAAAATATCCCCATAGTCTGAGTTATGGCTGGTTATAGAAGAAACAAAGAGATAATTCCTGTTTTGCTGGAATAAACTACTGTTTTGAGACTTAAAAGTACAATTGTGATATTGGCTACAAAAGCAGAAATTATGTCTGAAATTATTTTCAGTATTTGTACTGCTGGAGAAGTATGCCATAGATTCCTGCACGACATCAAAGCAATATCAAAACTGATGAGCTACAATTCATCGCATCTTCACATTCCTCAATAAAACACACCATTAAAAACATGGTTACTGGCAAAGCACCTTGTATTTCTGAGTCTGTTCTGTTGTTTGATCCTGAATCACTAATGTCTCTCTGGATGACCTAACACACATATTTTCAGTGCAGATTAAAGATTTGTCTGGCAGAAATTTAGTAGGTTGAAAGCTACAGAACAACAGAAAACTAAAATATCAGCTCATTACAAAATGATTCTGTTAAATCATTGAACCTCGCAGCTTGATGCTGTGTAACAGTGTTCAAGTATCCAAGGGTGCAATATTTCTTCAACCATCTGTGAAATTTCTCATTACTGTGTTATTATATGCAGTTCATCTTATCAAGATACTATCTTGCCAGCTACCAGATTCACACAGGACTCCAGCATTCGATTATCCGGTCACGTCAACCCCTCTGCCTGCCTCCGGACATCCCCACCCTACCAGAGAGTCTGCTTGCAGCTGGTTACGCCACACACATGGTTGGGAAATGGCACCTGGGCTTCTGCAGGCCGAGCTGCCTGCCAACAGGACGTGGCTTTCAGAGTTTCCTGGGCACACTGACCGGCAGTGGAGACCACTTCTCCTATCGGAGCTGTGACGGGGCTGAAGCTTGTGGATTTGACCTGCATGACGGAGACAGGCCTGCCTGGGAGATGACTGGCAACTACTCCACTCTGCTCTATATAGAGAGGTGAGCATCAATGCATTAATTCACTTGAACAGATTCATACATATAAAGACAACAAAAACCACAAAACCCTCCAATATTCCCTTTGACCAACCAGAGTGAAGCAGATCCTGAGGAGCCACGATCCCCATAAACCACTCTTCCTGTACCTGTCCCTTCAGGCCGCTCATACACCCCTGCAGGTACCGCACCATTTTCTGCAGTACTATAATTCCCAGGGCAATCGCCTTAGGCGCCACTACGCAGCCATGCTGAGCTGCCTGGATGATGGTGTTGGACAAGTGGTCCAGGAATTGAAGATTAGTGGGCTCTATCAAAATTCTGTAGTGATCTACTCATCTGATAATGGTGGGCAGCCACTTTCTGGTGGGAGCAACTGGCCATTGAGAGGTGGAAAAGGGACCTATTGGGAAGGGGGCATCCGGGCTGTCGGCTTTGTCCATAGCCCCCTCCTGAAGAAGAAAGGTGTAGTCAGCAGAGCCCTGATCCACGTTTCTGACTGGTATCCAACATTACTGGGTCTGGCTGGAGCCCTGCAGTCCCACAGTGACTTAGACGGTCAGGATGTGTGGCTGACCATCAGTGAAGGCCTTGCCTGTCCTCGCACCGAAATCCTTTTCAATATTGACCCAGTCTCCAGGAAGCCTGAGGAACCATATGACAAGGCGTTGGTTCTCAATGGATTTGGGATCTGGGACACAGCCGTAAGGGCAGCAATAAGGTCTGGGGACTGGAAGCTATTGACAGGAAATGTGGGTGACGGGGATTGGATACCACCACAGGCTCTCCCCGGTGGTCCAGAACGGTGGCAGAAACTTGAGAAGCGCCGTAATGAGCTAGGGAAGTCAGTTTGGCTGTTTAATGTCACCTCTGACCCCTATGAGAGGTCAGACCTGGCAGAAGCTCGTCCAGAGGTAGTGAAACATCTGCTGACCAGGCTGGCAGAGTACAACCAGACAGCTGTGATGCCCAGGAATCCCCCAGATGATCCGATGGCTGACCCTGAGCTCCATGGAGGGGTGTGGAGCCCCTGGCTGGGTGTGGAAGGACAGGATGGTGGTAATGGAGAGGAGACTGGCAGGAAAGAAAGGATGATAAAGATTAAGCACTGCAAAGTATGCAAATTAAAAGCCCTCTTTAAGAAGGTGGGTTCACGCCTGCAGAGGAACACCCTGTTCTTCTAAGTGTCTCATCTAGTAACATAACACTAAAGGGTTCAGTTTGCTTCAAATTAACTAGGTTGTACATAGTGTCGTTTGAACCAAAGACATAAAAATATTGGTACTGTATAATAGTTCGGTATTCTTCATTGCTGTCTTGGTTTATGGCCGTTACCATATTGGTTTTCATATAAAACATATCAGAAGCCAGAATGATGCTTTGTCATCACATAACACGATCAGTATTCAAAATGAACAGCCAACTCCTTAGTGTCTTTTAGACCACCCAAACAATGAACAACACATTTTTCAGTGACCAAAATATTAGTTAACTTTAAACTGTAAATCTCAAGGTAGCCCTGCCCTAAAGCATACACTGCTTTTTCACTTATTCACTTATTGCTGAATGGGACCATCATTAGCAAAACGAATATCATGCTGTATTAAAGAAGACTTGAAACTAGCATTGGAGACCATGAGGGCAGATTCAGACACTGTTTCATCATCTGACAAGGAATTAATTTGAAGCATACTGACACCTCAACCAGGAGGAAGTATAAGGGAAAGTGAGATTAAGACAAGCAGAAACGAGGACCAGCAGACATGCAACCAGGTCAGATAGACTAGATAGAGCCACAATCAAATACGGAAAGTCTGCAGATAAACAGGCAGTCTGATAGAAAAGCAGACAGGGCTGTGCGGCCGGCTGAGCAAGCTGACTCACTCACTGTCCTGCAGCCAAACTGCAGCAGGGTGACTTTGGGCCATCGTTGGATTGCGTAGGGACTAGGGAGCAATGTGTGTGTCACTGTGCATGTATGCCTGTATTCATGATGGTTTGATGTATACAGATAGAGTGCGTGCATGTGGAAGTGAGGCCAGAAGAGATGGGAAGAGGAGCCAAGGGTGACTTCTCTATGTCTCATCTCTTAATCATCCGAGAGGACCCTTTAAGTATGACACAAAGACACCCACAGGGGTTGTTTTTGTCAAATGTGACCTTGCTCTTTTGTTTAGGGGTTATACAGATTCACTTCTAGTCATACTGTAGCACACTCCACTGCCTTTGAAAGACCTCTGACCAGCACACAATGTCAAGTCCCAGCCACAATTACTAACAAACAAAAGCTCAGTAGCTGATACCATCAGTCCTTTCTGGATGTATAAACGTTACTTGACTAATTTACTGTGTTAGAAAATGCTGTAAAACTGATGCAAACTGTCTAAATAAATCATGAATGCAAAAAAAACCCGTTTGCATCTTATGACTTCTGATCTTAAGTGAACTGTCCCTTTAAGGTTAGGGAAACACTGTTGTAATAGATACAAAAAGCCAACAATAATTGTAGGTCTGTGACAGGATGCAAACTCAGAGAAATGAGAGGAGCTACACGCCCATCCTCCAACCCACCTTGCTACATAAAAGGCACCCTACTTCCTGTGCTGGCACTGAACATTGGCAGTGGACCTAAATCGTGAGGTGCAGAATCATCCAATATGGATGATTCCTAGAGATGGGCTGGGGAAGCCATAGTTTAGACCCATGCTGTCTGATTAGGTGTGATGTATCTGCCTGCTGGTGAAGCTGCTGCTGTGCTGCTGCTGAAGCTTAATAGGAATGAATCATAAGCGGTGCTGCTTGGTCCCTTACAACATGTACCACAGTAAACAGCTTCAACATTGATAGATACTGAGTGCAGCAGCTCCTCTTTTGACCCCAGCCTTTAGCTGTGTGTCTTCATCTGAATGTGTGTGTGTGTGTGTGAGGATGTAGATGCGGTTCTGTGTGTGAGTGTCAGCAGCAATCCCACACACAGTAGCAACAGGGCTGTGGATTTCTCCCCAGCGGCCTGATAATGAATATTCAACTGTCCTTCTTCACTTTTTTCTTCCCTACTTGCCTCCTCCTCCTCCTCCCTCCCTGTCACCCTCCCTCCCTCCATTTATCCCTCAGCTCTTTGCTCATTCCCTTTTGCAAACCACCCCCCTTGTCTTTCTTTCTCATTTTGCTCCTCATCCTACTCACTTGTTTGTGCTCATTTGGAAGATCGAGTTAGAAGCATTAGCCATGTTTTTGCTCAGAGCTCTGTGGCATACAGTTAAATAAAAAGAGTGGAGGAGGGAAGAGAGAGTCCCCCAGGGGCTGCAGGGGGCTGTCATGTCTGAAGTGCTTGTAGATCTGATTAAAATATCTTGTTTAGTGAAAAAGCCTCACTGCGCACATAACACACACCAAGAGATAAAGTGAAAGTTGAAAAATCTTCAAGGCTTTTATTATTGTCAACAAATCCTATTAAATGACCAAAATGCTTCCTGACTTCCCTTCTGTCTGCTGCTCTCAGAGACCAGTTTTATGCTAAAATTTGGTGAGTAATGATAATTTATAGCAAATGGACATGTGTATGTGGGATCGACAAAAAAATCCTGTGATGTCCTTGTTCTCTGTAACTGTCTGGATCATCGACATGCTTTTAATAGTTTTTGGAAGACAATAGAACAATGAGATATCTCAGGGTTGGGCTAAAGAAACAGCTCCGGTTAGTAGGATTGATTCATCCTTGGTATGGGTCTTTTCATGAGATTTGCTGACAGTAAGAACCATTTGGAATATCTGCAAACTTATCCTTAAACTATAAAGGCAACAGGGCAGCACAGACCTTCACCAAGACATGCACTGTCTTGCAATGTAAACACTCCAACTTGAGTGACTGGTAATGTAAATTATGGCAGTCTGGACCACATTTTTGTCAATATTTCGACATCACGTGGAGGCAGCACAAATGCTCTATCTTGTAATACTATTTGTATCTGCCTCTTGATTTCAAAATAATGGATTCTTCCTTGGACAATGCTACAGCCTTCCACCAAGTTTCATGGAAATTTTTCCAGTAGTTTTTCCTTAATCCTGCTGAAAGACAAACAAACTGATGGACACAGACAGACAAAATGAGCAAAAAACATGCATGTTAGCATGCAAAATTAGCATTTAGCTCAAAGTACTGTTGTGTCTAAGGGGGTTATGTAGAAAATAACTAGTTCGTATGCTGACCACTCCATAAAGCAAGTGTTTATATCTGATCCAAAAGGCCACAGTGTGGATTGAAAAACAAGTTGTGATGTTGTTTAAAAAGGTGGAAAATGGTGCACATTTTCAGAAAATCTCTCCTGAAAGGTATTCAAAAAGTTGTACTGAGTTGTGAAACATTTGTGTAACAAATGAAGAAAGAAGTTCAAACCCTGGTCCCTTTATCATCCCCACGGTGATAATGTTTGTCGGTTTTGGAAAGTTACAGAAATTGTAGGACACAGCAGCCCTCAAATCCTGTATTGGAAAGGTGTTTGCTATTTGACCATCTGACAAACAGTTCTGAAGGAGTAGACTGGTGCCTCACAGAGCCACTAACATGGCTCTTAGTCTTGTTAATAAAGAAAGCACTGTAGAGATTGTACAGTGCTGCCAGGCTTCACTACAGGCGTCATTGCTATATTCAATTCAAGAGCGGTTTCATAAATATCAGGAGGAACTCAAACCATTTCTGTGACCTCCATCTTTATGAGAAATACTGGAAATCAAACAACTGGAGGCTTTCTGTTCTCAACCAACCTCCATCTGCAGAGAGTTCATGACTTCCATGACATCACTCCAAGGAGCCTTGAAGCTGAAGGCACTTTGTTCACCTCCTGTATATGTGCATGCAACAAACACAAACCTCACACCATCAAAACTAGACCCCAGTGATGTGATTTGATGAGACTGCTTTGGGTTAACGGTAGGACTGTTGCATCGAGACCCTCAGAGTCCCATACATGTGAGAAACTGGTGAAGACAATCGTTAGATGCCCACACATCTGAATCCCAGTATACTGTGATGGCCCGCAGAAATAAGGCACCGTCAGATGATATAAATCATGGAGGAGGTGTCACACACACACACACACACACACACACACACACACACACACACACATAAACGCACATTGCTTTCCAGTACGTGGGAGGAAGCTGTCATATCCACTGTTGGATAATCAGTTGAAGGTAACTTCAGATCTTCAGATTCTTTGGTGAAGTCGTGAAGTTAAACACAATGGGCTCATGAAACTGTTTTAAATATAACTCTTTATTTCCATGAGATGGACACTGTGTTCTAGATAGGGCACACTGCAAATAAACGCAGCCCTTCCTGTACACTCACTCAGTAAGACAGAGTGGTATCAATGGCTCGATCGGGACACATTTGCTAGAGTCTTGCACCGTAAATTGCAGCCCATTACATACTGAAATAGCCCTGATGTGCAGTTAAATGCTTATTTGGGACAATGTGACGGTTTAGTAATTGACAAAGAAAGGTAATAGATCTACTCTAATGTACTGTACATGGCATACTGTTCCCAGGGAAACTGTTTAAACCTGAAAAGACATTTACTGAATGTCATCCAATGAGCTGTCTCAGTGCAGCTCAGCAACAGATAGGAAGGTTTGACCCCTGGGGGTTTGCTATAGGGAATGACAGTGGTCATAGGGAATGACAGTGGTCATTCCCTGAGATACGCACACACACTCACTCACACAATTCAAACCCAGTTGTGTGATGGTACTGGTCAGCGTGAGGGAGGAGAGGTTCTCCAAAGATACGTAAAGCAGCCGAGAGCCAAGTTGAAAACATTCTTAGAGAATGAGTCACACCCCTTCGGCCTCTGTGGCTCCACAACACTGCTGTTACAGTATCATCGCTGCAAGGAAGTTTAGCTTTTAGAGCACAAGAGAGCACAGAAAAGAAGTTACGATCATGTAAAGCATGTTAGTGTTGGGAGTGTAGGAAGTAGGTCTAATCAGACACATAAATGTAAAAACTGTGTTGGTATACAAGGCTTTTAAAGGGATAGTTGGGATTGTATCAAGTGGGTCTGTAGTAGTTAACCATAGTCTTCTGTATTACAGTAGATAGTGGTTCCCGCACAGAAGCTAAGAAATGTCCTGCTGTGGATAGGGCAGCAGCAAAATGAATTTTAGCCAATCAACATCAGTTTAAATGTATGTTATATTTAGAATATTTTCACTGCTTTACCTTCCCTTTACTGCCCAATAGCCTTTCTGATGGGAAACTGAAGCTATTATCTTTGCTCTCTTAAAAGCCATCAGACCCCTGAGACAAAAACAGTACTTTTACAAATTAGAACAAAGGAGATGCTGGTGTATCGCTGCCTTGATCAGTTAGTTTGTTAGTTTTGTTTAGCCAGTATGCATAGCAGTCAGTAGAAAGTACAATATTTCCCTCTGAAATGTACTTGAATCTAAGTCTAAGGTACACAAACCAGCACTTGAGTAAACTTACTAGCTACTTTAACATAAAGCAATGCTAATGTGTCAGTGGTCTTTGGAAAATGTAGGCTCTGTATGCACCCACTCCTGGAGGGTTTGTTTTTCTAATGGTAAATAATGTAGTGTCATGTGATGAGGCAGGAGCTGTCTAGGACAGGACAGTGAATTATTACTAATGAGAGGCAATTACCTCACCAAAATGAAGCCTGTTTTGCCCATGTAAGAAGAGGATAGAGAATTCTTTTGTATGCTAGTTTTATTTGATTACATTTTTCCTGTCTTTTTTTTCCTCTGCTGACCCCCTCACTTTACATGTCCTGTATCACTCCCTAACCTATTTCTTCCTATCGAGGTCTATGCAAGGGATTACAAGATAAGTCTGAAAGGTCGCAAGATTATTTACAGCAAGGAAAAAGAAAATTGTCTTTAGTCACACAGTTATATTCATTTTTCTCATCTTTGCTTTTTTGTGATGTAATCATCGGTAGTAATTTTTAATTTCAGGCTTCTAAGAAATATCCTATTTAAATCAGGTTAGAAGGGAAACCACTTTTTGGAAGAAATTCATCAGAACTCATAGAGATATGAAACTTGTGACAAGGGTTTGCAAGTGCACCATTTTGGGCCTCTCTATACCACTGTTACCACCCACCCTTCAACCTGCCACCGCAAATGCTGTCCAAGGCTCGTCTGACAGCCACATCACCCAGAAACACAGCAATTCAGCAATTAAAACGACGGTACCTCTGTACCCTCGCTAATTAGGCTTTCATATCAGAGCGGCTCCCTGTAATTATGGTAGAAACTGGTCGCACTGCTCCTGTGCTCACTGCAAACACTCATTAATCGCCGGCAATGCTCTCTAAACACTGTTCTAGATACACACTCACAGTTCAGGCAAGGCAGGGAGAAAAAGAACAAATGCATATGTTTGCATTTATACATACTGAACATGTTTAATGTCATTTTCTGTTTTATGTGGCAAAGAGCTGGAAAGGTCTCTCCGTGTTTGTCTTTTTTATTAAGGAAATGCATTATGACCTTTCAGGACTATTGTCCGTGTCATCTTCCAGTAATGTTGGCAACAGGCACACAGGACGGCTTTAATGGCAATTTATTGAGAAAGTATGGCAAGATTACATAATTGAAAATAAAAGCAGTCTGTAATGGACCTTTTTCCTGAATAAATATGTTTTCTTACAGTTATAGGTGCATTGTGTAATACTGTACCTGCACATGCTCCAAACTAACAGGGAACAACATTTCACCTTCTCCCACCCAGATTGTTTACTGTAAAACGTATGAAACCATACAATGGTGGTGGGATGTGGCTAAAGTTTACTCTTTACTGTTTTTACCGTTTACTGATTTTTCTGTAACTAACTGGAGGCTGTACCTTTGATGTGACTGACAAGCCCTTTGGGCAGCTCTGCCTTTTTGACCTTTTATGTTGGACTGACGGAAGACTTGACGCCACAGTGACTCACTTTCATCTCTTGAGCTACGTGAGATTACAAGACAGGACAGGCCCAGAATACCTGGTTAGCATTGTCATTTCTGTATACATGGTCTGTTTAGTGGCTGTTCTGGAGCCTTTCATTATATATTCTAAACTAACATGGAGGAGAAGAGAAAGCTGTATATAGAAGTTGCATAACTTAAGAACAGTTGCTTGTACCCACAACAGTGGTCTACTGGGTTAAAGTCCTGAGTTTTTTTGATCCATCCATTCACCCCAACCTCCTCCCTTCATCGACTTTGTTGTTCTTTATACTACTTCACCTGACTTCCTCCTTTACTTCTGTCATAATAAGGCCAATAGGGGTCACCGCCGAACAACAGACGTTAATATGGGTCGAAATAAGCTGTGATTGTTTTTCAATGTCTGTTTCTAAGTTGAAGAATGAACTTTAAACCTCAACTGTACAAAAAGTACTTCTCCATCATATAGGACTAAGGGAACATAAGTGTCTAAAATCATATGTAGATTAATCAATGAATCATCTAAAACAAAAAGAAGTATACACAAACTTACACACAGTACGTTCATCATACTACCTCACTGGAGTATGTGCGGCTATAATCACCCACAACCACACATACATACTTAAACACTAGGTGCCTGGAGGATATATTAATACCCTTCATGAGATATTCGTGAAAGCTCAGATAAACCTTTACAGTGCAGCAGGCCATTACATAACACATATAATTCCCTGTCTCTTATACAATGACACTCCAGCTTACAGTTAAAATCCCTAAAACTGCATATGAGTCGGATCGAAGCCTCCACTCCCTGAACAGATCTCAGGCTGGTCTGGTCCAGATGATAAACTAGAGGTAATCACATCTGCTATCAAGGCTCTTTAAACACTGATTGTTGTCTTGCTTTCACATATAATTAAGGCATATATTTTTAATATTTTAATTAACATTTGATGTGATGCAATAGTCATGATTAAATTAGGATGAAAACGTGATAAAAACACTGTGATGATGATGATGTTAGAGGAAGCTTTGTGAGCACCATGAAGGCACATAGGTTCATGCAACATTAAAAGATACAGAGGATGCATGTGCATTTAGCTGTGAAGGTGAGTCTATATGAATACACACCAAGGATACACAAACACAGTGTGAGATAGTGCATTATTGTAAAATTTAAGCTATTTTTTTGCCCTAAAACCAGTCTCTGAGACATTAAGGTGCCTTTCTGGTATGGAAATGGGCACATAAAAAGAAAACCATCTTGTGTCAAAAGTCTATGAATCCAAATGTCAAATCTCACATTTAATTATTTTTAAAGAAAATGTCATAACCAACAACCACCTCTTTTAGATAGCAAGAGTTTTGTTTTCTTTAAAGGATTTATATCAACTGCATCCTGTTAATAAGATTTGGACAATATTTTTGTTGTTGGATATGACATATAAAATGTTTCATAATAGGGAGACAAACAAACAGTAGAATGTGTGAAACAAATTCCAAATAGTGAGTCATTGTTTTCTCCTGGTGCCACATTTTGAGTGGTGACTGATCCTCCTTTTTTGGGAGGCCCTGTTTAGGAAATGAAAACCATAATACAGTGGGCATGCAGCTCATTGCTCTGTGCCAATATTAAAATATTGCGGCATCACATCTCACTACATGGTCTTCGAAGGATGCTGGTATTTTCAGCTGTTCTGGGGTCAGCTTTATCTTTGTGGAAATAGGTCGGGGATTAAACGGAGAGATGGTGAAACTGAACCTAGATCCGTAGCTTCTGGTACACCAGAAAAGATCTCGCGTGGCTTACATCCCAATTTATACCACTACTGCCAGAGAGGAGAGAGCTGACAGACGTCCCACTCTGTCGTTTTTTTCTTTTTTTTTTGAGAAAACATCCAAACAAAATTCAGCAGAAGGATTAACAGGCTGATGGGGAATGAAATCTAAATGGAAAGTCACATGAGATGATATTTTCTCAGAATGATGATCCCAGGATGAGCAGTATTTGGGGACAAATAAACATCAAAATCCACCTATGAAAATGCAAATGTTACATGCAAATGTTCAATATTATTATTATTCAGAAAATACATTTTAAAAAAGACACACTTTTTTTTCTGAAAAAAAAAAAACAAGCCAATGCGGAAGTGCCAAAAGCTGCAGTTCTTCAAATGGCCACTTGAGGATAGCTTCAAAGACAAGTCAATCCCTATAGACCACCATGTTAAAAACACCCAACTTTACAGCAGAAATAAACATGTTTACAGTCTGGTACAGCTAATTTCCCAATTCATTACAAATGTACAGTGGGTGAATTTGTATATAAATCACTCTTTAAAGAAACATATTAAAACTTAAAGTTATAGGCCCTTGCTGATTTGGGTGAACCAGACTGATATATTTAATAACAATTAGATGAATTGTCATAAAATGTGGTACAGCACATCCATCAGGTAGAACATTTTATTTGTAAAGTACTTTGGGTTACGATCAAAATTCTCTCAAAGTGTTTTGGATATTTGTCTATATTTGACTATTTAAGATTACCTTAAAAAAACAAACAAAACATAGGCTACTTTTTTATTTTATTTAGAACGCATACAGACTCTGCACACACTACTACATTATTTCACCAACTTCAAGATTATTTTAAAGTGAAAAACCTTGTGAAAAAATAAAGGATGAAATAAATCATGCTATAAAAATATTAGGATACATCTGGCCAGGAGCAATGCTGAGCATCCACTTTTGGAAACCTGTTTTAATCTCAATTTATTTTTTAAAGTCGGAGTGGCTCATCATGTACATAGAGGATCTTTGTTACTACAGCTCCTCTCTCCTCCCCCCTCCCTCCCACTCCCTGCTCCTCTCTGAGCTCAAGCCTCTCTTCCCCCTCTCTGCCTTCACGAGTTCTCCTCCCGAAACCTGCGCGAGGCGGCCACTGAAGCGCGAGGCAATTCCCCCCCTCTCCCCTACACTTCAGTCAACATGGCTACAGTTGTAACCTCGACCAGATTCACAGACGAATATCAGCTGTACGAGGAACTCGGAAAGTAAGCGACCGTCACCGCCGCTGCTGCTGCTCTTGTTGCATTCAGCGTGTGTGTGTGTGTGTGTGTGTGTGTGTGTTTGCACGTTTTCTCCTCTCTGCTGCTGCTGCCATTGTGCGCGTTTACTTCAGTGTTGACAAGGCAGGAGAGGGGCTGTCAAAAAACAGGGAAGGGTAGGAGAACCACCTAAGCAACAGTAAGCTGCAGGCAGGTTCATGTTAGCGCTACAAAGGCTTGTATTTAATCCTTAATGTGTATTTAAAGGTGTATCGCACCACTGTGACTCTATTTGTAACCAAAGGTGTAAAACATCCGCGTAGAGGACCAACTTGTTTGTCAATTTATCTGCAGGTAGCACGCGTCGAAAACTCGTTTGCACGCACCCGTTGCCTGGTGGCATCCTCGCGCTCCTGTTCAATCATTCAGCTCTGTTTTTGTGCATTTCTAAGCAGACTGCAGGGCTACTGTATATGTCAAAAAAGGGAAGACGAGGATTTGCTGCAAACAAGACTCTGGCGGTTGCACATTTTGGCAATGCGCATCACACATGTACTGCATTCAGGATTAAAACATGAAAGGACACATAGGTTACAGTGCATATCGTGGCCACAAAGCCACTTTGTAACATCTAATCTCTGCGTGTGGCTAATAGAGCTGCTCCACCTTCCAACAAAGCCGACAGCATGACTTTAAAGGAGGCGTCCGTGCAATAATACAGCCAGGCTGAGAAGACAGTTATTTCTACCTTTCAGTGGCTTCATTCTTCTCTACTCACGCTTCTTCCTGTGAGCTAATGACCGAGTCCTTTCACAATGAAACAAGCCTTCCCCTGTCACGCACTCATAGCCAGGACCTTTTCTCACATCTCATACACAGAATATCAGACTGTATTAATTATGCATGTGACTTCTCTTTAGGTGTATGTGATTCATGCATGCCCTGAGTGTGCTACAACTTTATGCACTTTCCCCTGCAACACACAAATGTGAAGAAGAGTTTTGTCATATTTAAAGTGGTTTCACCGATCTGTCATCGATTTCTTCTGCTCCAGGGGTGCCTTCTCGGTTGTTCGCCGATGCGTCAAGAAGTCCACCGGCCAGGAGTATGCTGCTAAAATTATCAACACAAAAAAGCTCTCAGCCAGAGGTAAGTACAGCGGATATCCATTGTGTTGCTCAGCATCACAGTCAACATGAATTTATGTAAACTGAGAGCTGACAACGGTAGGCTGCTGTAGCTGCTCAGTGATGTCAGTTCAGCTGCAGGTTTGTTAGTTTATTTCCTGAAGAGCAGCGATCCAGGCACTCTGTCCTATCCCTGTCAGCGGAGATTCCTGAAGAGCTGGAGGCCACTTGGCAGAGCTGAGCTGCTGTAGTTTAAGTGAGGTTCAGTGGGCTTTGGCAGCCTTCTGCGACCATTTTTGGTTTGTTATGGTTGCTGTTGGTCTCTCGCACCAGCTTGACCTTTAGTCTGAAATATCCTCAACTTTTTGGATGAGATAAAGGAAAATTCTGCAGTCTTATTTTTAACAGTTTTGGCCATGGTTTGTGTTAGCTATGATAACACTGTACTCACATAGTTAATTGCTGAAATCTGGGATCTGGGAACACGCAGCATTGCTAAAAATAATTCAAACTGAGCAAGAAACACAAGCAGTCAGATGATCAGGCAGGCTTTAAACAAACCAATAGGTTAGCCAAACTTGACTTCCTGGTTCAACTTTGACCTATTGTACTTACCGTAGTTGTGAATCCACATAGTTTCCCTTAGCTCCTTGTTTGTGCCTAAATTCGAATCACAGATGCTTGTGTGACTCAAATGTAAGGATAATACACGATTGGCGTAAATTGCGGAAAAGTATTTCTGTGCAATGAGAGATTATTACCAGCATATATTACATGCATTACATTATTTATTATCAAAAACTAGCCAGTCAACAATTTTGCTTAAACAGCCAAACATTAAGAAAGTGCAACAATACAAGACATAGAAAGCCAGCTAATATTATTTACTGGGGTATATAGTACAGTGGGTACATTTAATTAAATGAGATTGAGATCAATCTTGCTGATACCTAAATTGATAACTAAACTCTAATAACTAATAATCATTAAAACAATAGTATCTGATAAAATGTTCAACGTTGTGAGCAGTATTGTTATGTTAGTATTATTCATGCTAGCCCCCTGCAGATTATGCTTCCAGTCCCGCCTGTGCTGCTGACCCGCCTCTTTTTTCAGCATGCATATGAACTTAATCAGAATACAGTATTTCATGTTTTGCTCATTTTTTGGGGGGCGTCTGCTGGCTAATTATAGTTGCAATGCAACATCACAATTTAGGTTGGGTGTTTTACAAAGTCAACAAACAGCCAGGCAGTGCATTTTAGGAATACATCAGACTGTTATACAGATTATCACTCTTTGAATATTTACTGTTTTATAACATTTGGTATTCTCTTAATCTCTAAATAAAGTGGTTTAGCTAATCTAGATAAACTGCTGTCTATCCATTTACCTGTTTGTCTTGACCTGTCAGACTTTGTTGTAGTGATGTTGCCATGCTTCCAGATCTCAGTTAGTCAAGTAAATTTGATTAAATAGCCGATTTTCACAAGTCACAATTGCCTTAAGGGGCTTGTTATCACTCTTGAGAATACAGTGTTACTCAAACTGTTAGAAATGAAAGCCAAAGCTATGAAGACAAATCTTAATAGTCTGGATTTATGAGTTTGCAGTAAGCGCCAGCATGTGTGTGTTCACATGTATCCCTTTAACACATGCTGAAATATCACCACCTGTGCTCCAGCATTTGTGACAGATTTGTTGTCATTTAGTCTGCCTGTTGCTCTGCGTGTGTGTCATAGCATTCCTTCTGCCATGAAGCTGAATCCAAGCCTTTCTGTCTGTTTGGGTTGTCACATGTGTTCGTGTTTGCACATAAATTCAATTTGATCCTTCACTTAATTGTGTGTGTGTGTGTGTGTGTGTGTGTGTGTGTGTGTGTGTGTGTGTGTGTGTGTGTGTGTGTGTGTGTGTGTGTGTGTGTGTGTGTGTGTGTGTGTGCGCGTGTGCGTGTGTGTGTGTGTGTGTGTGTGCATGTGTGTGTGCAAGCGTCAGATCGGGCCGCCAAAGGTTGAGTGATGAGATGAAGCTCAGATCAGGGCCAGTTCTGGACTGATCGGGCTGCTCTTTTCCCAAGGGATGCAGGCTCAATGCCTCATCTCCCCCTCTGCCTCTCTGCCTCGCTCAAACACCCCCGCCCATGTAATTTCCCTGTCTTTTTCTGTTGTTTTCTCCTCCCCCTCCCTTCTCTGTAAACAAAAGACTGGTTTTGGGAAAGATCTTAAAAACCCTTCTCACCAGGCGATTTGATCTTGTGTTTGTGTGTGTGTGTGTGTGTGTGTGTGTGTGTGTGTGTGTGTGTGTGTGTGTTTGTGTGTGTGTGTTTGTGTGGAGGGCTGTGTTGGCAGTGGTCCGGAGCTAGTAACCCGGCAACAGCAGGGGTGAAACTCTTCATCCCATAGGATGTCTGGCAGAGAGAGTGTGTTCTCCGTGTGTGTGTGTGTCTCTGGTCGTGGTCACAATTATCACACAGACACATACACACACACACACACACACACACACACACACACACAAACACACAGATGACTGCTCTTTTCTCACTTGAAGCACATTTTTTCTCACCTACTTCACGGTTCTCACATGTAACTATATGCGTAGAAGGCTTGTCTGTATACATTTTCACTTTTTGAAAAAAAAACACATGAGTCTCTACTTTAGTGTGTAGAACCCTAATCATAGTTAAAATGTGCTGGTGCTGTTTGTCACAAACTCAAGAAGCATGTTCTCACTGCTTCACTCAACAAATCCACTGATACTGTATGTGTCTAGTCTGATCTTTGTGTTCCTTGTTAGTGTTTGCAAACACTGAATGTAACATTATCATATTGGCTTTGGTGGTTTGATGTCTGGACAACTTTGGAGTTGTGTGTGTGTGTGTGTGTGTGTGTGGGGGGGGGGGATTAAGCCCTTTTCTCTGTGGCTCAGGGAGGACACATTGGATGGCTGTGAGGTCAGCGATTATGGCTGTCATGTGACGTCACATGCTTGCGCACAGTCCCTCAAGTGGATACTCACACATGCACACGTGGTCTGTCACTTCCGTTGACATTCACACATATGCATCAACACATGCATTGTTAAGAACGCACAACAATTTAGTAACAATTGAATTAGTTGAATTACATAGACTAAGAGTCATGCTTTCTATTATTGATTTATTTATTTTCTCGTTAATTAATCTTGATAGTATTTTATCTTTAAAACCAAAAGTCTGTTCTCTTTGTAAACTCTTGAAAGAATATTCTTAATGAAGCAAATGGAAAAAGTATAGAAATGTTCAGTCCAGAAAAGTTACACTATTGTTGATATCGCACTTGATAGGCAAAGCTTTATGTATAGTGTACTTTAAAGTGTTTTGGCTGAACAGTTAATTAACTGATCAATCTTCATTCTGAGGAACGGTTGACATTTTTGGGAAATAAGCTAATTTGCTTTCAGACAGAGAGTCAAATGAGAGGATCAATACTGCCGTGGCCAAAGGCGCTATGTTTGTGGGTTGTTTGGGTCTGTCATATTCTTGTAAATGCAATATCTCAGGAACACCTGGAAGGTTTGTCTCTAGATCTTGAGCACAAACGTCCTCTTGACTCAAGGATGAACTGATTAGATTACATTTTGGGCCATAACTCAAGAATTAATTTCACACAAATGTCTATAAGGATTAAACATGAGGAACAATAGAGGAGATTGAGACCATATGCCACCCTTAGTAAGACACTGAATTGTTGACATTCATCTTGGGATTTCACCTTTAAACTGTGGTGACTGTAGATCTTCTGTGCTGCCAGGTTGAAGATGTGTGTAGTGTCCACGTTGTAGATTTTGTTGCTTCTTTGCAGCAAAATTCATGTTTAAAGCATCATCTGCTTTCATGGCCACATATGAGTCTGGGTGGACATGGCTATAACCTGTGATGTGGCTCACTGGCAGAGGCATATAACAGCGTGGTGGTAATTGTAGTTATACTTCAGATGTGTAAATGTTCCTGCCATCCAAGGCTGCTGATTCTAAAAGCTGCTTATACTGCAAAACTTTATTTCACAAGTGACTTTAACATCAGTTTACAGAAGTAGATAATGACAATCATTGTTGGCCTGAAGCAGCAGCATCAGTGCCTGATAAATATCGTGGGAAGCAGAAGCTAGGAAGGGAAGTGTGTTCACAAGCTTAGGTTACTCTTGCTTTAATGGTGGAGGGCTCTCACATACTTTTGTGATGAAAAGGGGAGATGGAGCGATACAGTCCTTTCCATGGCTTTTGTGATGAGCCATGACTTTTGTGCGTCTCATGCACAGCAAAGTCTGAATCCAGTTTGTACAGAGATAAAGCATCAGAAGTCAGTGGTTACAGTTTACAATAAAAGGAAGTTTGGAAGATCTTGTCATATCTCTTTTCAGACAGGATGTTCTTTACAGTAGCTCGTCTTGCTGTGTAAAAACCAAGCCTTGCATATCTACACGTTTATTAGCAAGTCAGCATTTGTTTTTGCCTACTCAGCTTTCATTTGCAGCTTTCCATTTATGGAGCTCACTGTCATCATCATCTTTTCACATCTTCTGCCTTTACTGCATCCACTGATGAAGTTCAGTAAATCTACTAACAAGGTAAATGAAACAAAAAGCATACTGGTAGGCAAGGAAATGTTTTCATCACTGAGTCACCATAGGGCTGATATTTGCAAGGAATTCAGTGATGGCCAAATGAGGTATTCATTATCACTTGAAAAAACTTTCAGCTGTCAGAGTTTATTGACATCCATGTATTTTAAACATCTCTGGTGGTTCGGTAGAATTCAAAGAACCTTAGCTACATCCGTTACTCTCGTTCTGCTGTCAGTTTCTCTCCTTTTTATCACCCAGTGCAGAGCAGAGAAAAAGCAGAAGTGATGACTCGGCAGCCCGCTAACTTGTTGCACTTGCTACCAATATAAGCTGAGGTGTTGCAACAATGTTTGGTTGAATTTAGCCTGTATGCATGTTGTTGTTCTGTCGATATTAAAGGCAAATGGTCTTAATCCATTCATGCTGCACACGGAGCTTGCTACATCTGGCTGACTTTTAGCAGCAGGTGAGAGGAGAGTGCTCCATGCGCTATAGCATGAAGGAACAGTGAGTATCAACAGCTCCCTATGATACCTGCGTTACTGTCAAAAAAATAAATACCGTCACATTTTTTGAATTAAGCCATCACCTTGGAAACGGAGTATCAGTTCTCGTGACGTCCCTTGTTTTTAGTTGCTCTGTCTTAAGTAGATTTCAAGCTTTTTTGCTGAAAGCAGCTGTCTGCTTTGGCTGATTAAAACGCTGTAAGAGCAGGGAGAGTTAACCAAACACTTAAAAATTCACTATCATGCTCTGTGAAGCTGATAGGAGCTGTAGATTTAGATAGAACATTTAGGTACACTAGGCAAAACCTCCATTTTCAGGGTCAGGATCATCAGGGTGGCCACTGTGACGAGTGTTTCCACTCACATTACCTGAGAAAATGTACACAGTTACCAGATTTATTTTGGAAAATGTATACATGTGTCTGCTTTGTTGTATGCTGGCACTTCTCCCATTAAATGTAAACATGCACAATGTTAAACTTAAACCAAACAAACAATACAGTCTGTTGTTTTTAACTTATTGAGTATCCCAAACTCAGGTCTGTCTTTATGATGTACATGATAAAGAACATCTGAATCCTTCCTGTTAGTTGTTAGCCACTGACGCTGCTGTGAGCCAGTGGTTAGACTAGTCCTTAGTGACGCAAAAATTGTTCGTATCTCAGGGGACTGTGTTGATATAGGCGTGTTGGTACACGTACCAGTAAAAAGATAAAATACAAGCTAGGTAGGTTTGATTAATATAGCTATGGGTAACAGTGCATAGCAGTTTTTTAACCAAATGAGGTTTTACAACTCTGGAAAATCTTCACACACTTGAGAGGTACACAGCAGAACTGGATTGTTCACTTTCTAAAGTACCTACTAGGAATGTGTACTTGCACGTGTTTCATTGACTTATGTAATCCTTTTCCAGATGACATAGCATTTAGGGTTGGTTATTTTTTGGAGAATTTAAACAATTCTTCATTCTAATACTTACACAGACCATATTCTTAACCTAAAATGGCTAGCTGTTGTACTGTGCTATTTCAAGTTACCAGACGTTATCTTGAATTATCTGTAGTGGTTACTACTAATGCTAAACGATACACTCTTTAACAATTATACACACAGTCAGAAGTACCAAAGCTGAAGATCTGCAATCAGATTTTCAATCCAAGGCTACACAGATAAAAAAAAAAGAGAAAAAATGTGTTGATGCTAAAATCATTTTTTTTACTACACATTGTATCGAAGTTTAAATCTTGCTATAGTGACAACTTTACTAGCCATTAGCCGCCATCATTTCTTTAAATAAATGTGCCGCTGCATTTGACTTTATAAATTTGCACCCAAAGTGCCATCCAAAGTATATTCTATTGGACTCTAGTCTATTGGACTTTAATAAAAAATGCCAAAAACTCTCAGCTTCTCAAATGTGAATATGTGCTGCTTTTCTCAGCAGTTAATTGAATATCAGTTAATTGAATTCAGGCACAGTATTGAATGTAGGTCACCCGTGTTTAGGCAGCGCCCAGAGCCCAATACACAATCACTGTAGTGAGGCAGTTACGTAGTAAATGGACGAAAATAGACTTGAAGTGTAAAAATATGCTTAAGGTTGCATTTACCCGTGTATATTGCGGATAAAATGCAAACTGTGACACAGCCTGTGTAGAGGTTAAAATATGAGCACACGTTAGACGACTGAAAATCACGGCTGAAATGCTTCCTCTGAAGATGCGCTGTAACACCTAAAAGAAACACTGTTGATAGCGTGATTTGACTCGACTGTGTTTCATGTTATTTATAGCCACAATTATGTGTCACGTATTGTCGAACTGTGAAGTGAGTGTATTTTTACACTGTTATTAGGTAAGGCCTTGTGATGTCAGGGAAAGAGAAGGAGAAGGAGGGGAGAGGCTGGCGGCACTCGTCCCACTGTTGAATTATTGAGGTGCAAAGCTGCTCTGCTCTCGCTGAACATGGACAAGAGCTGAGGAGTGGACCCTCTGACTCCTTTTCTTTTCTTTGCTTCCTTTCTTCATCTGATTTTCTGTCATGCATCTCTCTCAGCCACATTCCCTTCCTTTTTTGTCTCTTTTGCCACCTCTTCCTCCCTCTTTCTAGTCATCGCCTCTTTGCAAGGCTGACACATCGCAGGTCATGCAGACAGACGACATGTGTGTGTGTGTTTTCAGGCTTTTGGTGGGCTTCTTTTGCACCCGCTGGAGGCTGATTGGCTGAGGGCAGATAAACGTAGCAGCGCAGCGCGGTGAATGTTTAATGGGACCAACTGTGAATATTTGATGATAGGGAGAGACTCATACATGAGAAGAGAAAGATGTAGATATGGAAAGAGAGAGGGAGACGGTCAAGGCTATACGCTCCACAGCCGAAATGGTGCACTGTGACACTTGAATGGAGTTAGTCTTCCCACAGCATGCAAACCTTCCTCGATTCTTTATCAAGTCTCTCTCTCTCTCTCTCTCTCTCTCTCTCTCTCTCTCTCTCTCTCTCTCCTCTCTCTCTCTCTCTCTCTCTCTCTCTCTCTCTCTCTCTCTCTCTCTGTCTCTCTGTGTGTGTTTGTCTCCTCCTGTCATATTCATCTTGCCCTCTTTTTCTCTCTTATATGCTCATCATTACCCCCTTGTCCAAAGCATATGGCATCATGTGGGAGCCAACATTAATAAAAATTTAATTGACCATATATGCTGGACAAGGACACATGAGGCTGAATGATACTTTCGAAGGGGATTCATTTTTCACCAGAAAGTAAATCTACAACTCAGTAGGACTGAAACACAATATGAAATGTAAATAGGATTTATTGTTTGGTTCATAAAATGTCAGACAATAATAATAAAAAATAAATGCATTTCCCCAAAGCCCAAGATGACATTAACATTTCTTGTTTTGTCTGACCAATATGTATGACAGAGAAAACCAGATAATTATCACATTTTAGGAGCTGATGGTTCAGTCCATTGAGAATTGCTCTCCTGAGGCATATGTCAAAAAAACTATCTATCTTTTGGGGTTACTTTCGGAGTATGTGGGTATGTGTATGCAATAAATTACAGTTTGTGGTGTGCATCTTAGACCACTTGGCCAAGAATTCACTATTTCACATTTCTGTGCTCTAGAGCTGAAATGATTGGTCAATTAATTGACTAGTTAATCAACAGAATTATTCAGCAAATGTTTTTATAATTGATTGTGTTTCAAGCAACAATCCTATATGTTCTATAATTTTATATATATATATATATATATATATATATATATATATATATATATATATATATATATAATTTCAACCCTACTGTGTTTACATCTGTGTTTATCACCTCATGGAGACTAGCAAGATTGTTTCAGAGAGAAGGCTGGCTGCCAACACTTCATTGGATTACATGACATCTCAGGTGTGTGTGCATGCTTGTCCGTCGGTGTGTGTGTGCTTCCTTGTCAGTTGCTGTCACGTCAGCGTCTGTGAGTCATGCAGGAGGTCTTGTTTGTGCGTCCTCCTTCTGACAGTGGCAGCAGATTCATGTGTGGAGCTTGAAAATGTCCTTGACTGAAAGACATTACACACAGACTGGAGTGTGCGGATGCTCATACTTTTATTTCTTTTGTATTCTGGCTCCAACACCCCTTACAAACATTTATCTTTGGCAGGAAACTTGCTCACTTTCAAGTAGCTCTCTGTCACCAGTTTATCTGGTTATGTGCCAGCTATAAAGTGAGTTGAATGCCCTGTGCATGCCTCTGTCTCTGTATATGATTATACACACATACTCATCAAACTCCTATTTAGTTGTGAGATGGGTGGAGTAATTACAATTTACAGGTAAGTAAGTTTCCAACAGTGAGGTGATGCTGTTCTCTAAATAGAGAGGGCTTTTATTGAGACTATTTATTGCGACAGTTGGAAGATTGAAAAAGCAATAAAGCAGGTTACACGCATGGGAGAAGCATCCAGCAATAATGTTTGACTGTTTTTGTGTGTGTGTGTGTGTGTGTGTGTGTCAGTCCGTCTGTCTGTTTGTGACAATGAATCACTTCATGCTGGCAATGCTCTCACCCCAGCCAACCATCTCCATGTTTTACCCTTTGTGTTTTCTTTCTCTTTCTACCTCTATTCCTCATGTTTGTTAACTGTGCAGTGTTTAATTAATATACAAATTTACACTGAGCAAAAATCTCTTATCTCTAATCTCATCAAATAGTCTGTATGTCTTTAAAGGGGTAGATTGGTTAAGGGTGTCTTTATTGCTAGTATTGCTGGTATCAAAGCTGTATTGAACTCTGGTTTTAACTAATTAACCGGACAGAGACCACCTGAAAAGGAGGGTCTCATTCGGCTCAGTAAAGGGGTATGTAAGGAAACAAGTATATAAGGAAGAAATTAAGTAAGGAAGAAAGCAGGGTTCCAGACTGTGACCTTTATTTCTGGAGATGACATAACAAAATGTAATATCCATATTTAAAAAGGAAAAAAAAATATGAATGTGTTGCGTTCAAATTAATCACTGATAAATTCCTGAAATTATAAACAATAACTTTGTCCAGCAATGTGTGTATACATAGGTGTGGATACATGCAGCTGTCTAAGCTCTTCAGAAATGCCAGGGGATAATCCATTGCTGATCACACACACTCGCTGTCATGCTGTCAATAAAGCATCTTGTCCTAGATGCATCCTATTCTTCACACCTGACAGCTGAGATTACATAAACTCGGCCACTATATTCACTCGGTGTCATGTCCAATGAATAGAAGCATGGTGCAGCCTGATGCACAATGTAATTCTCAAGTCCTTAAGCCTGAGGAAACCCATTCAGAATGGCTGTCAATCTGACAATTTGATGTTTTTGGGGAAAAAAAAATTCTCTGGAAAATGTGACTTTTTGAGAGCTTTAATCTGACAGCAGCCATTAAAGTCACATCAGGGGTTTAATTCGCAGCATAGTTGTGAGTAAAATCTGTGTGGTTTGTGATTTTATCATGGGCAGTGAGAGTAGAGATGGTGAAAAAGTAAAAGTGGGGGTGTGGAATTGGAAAGAAGCGAGCTGTAGCCCGATCCTCATGTCTGCTTGAGGCTGGCTCGAGGCTACATTAGCCGTGACTAGCATTAGGGTTCAACGGATCACAAAACTCACGGTTCGGATCGTTGATGGTTTTGAGTCACGCAAATATAACTTTCAAAAGAACAGGTTTACAGTTTTTTATCTTTTCATTTAGTAAGCGAGGATACTAGATTTATCTGCAAAATAATGAATAGATCAACGATAGGGTAAGGTTCGGATCAAATTAAAAAGGGTAAAACCCACCAATAGGCCTATATATAATTTCATTCCACATGTGTGGCTGGTATAAAAACATTTTGTAAAACATTAAACAGGATATACACACATGACTTCCTGGTCACCACCTAAATTATTTTCAAACAAGATTGTTCCTTCTCTTCAAAACCATCCAACCCCTACAACACCAGCTAATATGCCACACCTAAATCTACAACCTTCTTGTCAGAGATGGAGTTCCATTGTGGTAATCTGGGCACCAGGTGATAAAGAATAAGAATGCATGAACTAAAAAGAATGATATCTGTGGTTCTGTTGCATCAATATAGATTATTTCTTAAACTGTCCATTGTAAGTCCGACACTGTTTTACAAGAGCATTGTTAACTCAGTGGACTATATTTTTTTGCGATCAATTATTTTTATTTTCAAAAGAGAAGGGCATGAAACAAGATAAATACAGTAATACAACAAGTAATATTCACTTCCCTTTACCCACCCACCCCTCCCAGGTTAGCGACATCCCCCCTCCCTCGATATCCCAAAAAGATCTTCTACATTAGATACAGCATACATCACATAGTACATAAGTCATATCAATGTCCTATATGCCAAAGTAAGTATATGAAAATAAACAAAAAATTACATATATTTCAAGTAAAGATGTCTTTCTCAACTCAGTAAATTTTTAACCATTGCCACTGCAGAGGTCCAGGTTTGGATTGTTTTCTGACTAGCTCCATGCATTTTTGCCACAGACAACTCCATATAGAGTATGTTCAAAAATGATTGTAACCACTGGGTGCGTGTGAGTGTGTGGGGGGGCTTCCAGCGCAAGGCCAGCATTTTCTTAGCTGCAGTCAGCCCCGCTAATAGAGTGCGGGTCCGAGCAGAGGACAGGTTCAAAGATGAGGTGTCATTTAGAAGTAGTATTTTAGGAGAACATGGTATGTCTACCTCCAATAGGCCTGATAAAGTGGAAGATACCAACTTCCAAAAAATCGCCACATCAGAACACTCCCAGTACATATGCAAGAATGATCCTACATGACCCAGAGAACATAGATCACAAATAGGCGAATGTATGATCTTCATGAAGTACCTCTTTCTTGGTGTTAGATACATTCTATGTATGAGTTTGAAGTGTATAAGTTTATGATTAAGATTCTTTGATGTTTCGTCTAAATTGTTCCAGACAGTCAACCAACACATTTCATCACTGGTTAGATTAAGGTCGCCTGTCCATACTCGATGAACAGCCAGGGGTCCACAAGAGGATGCTAGTAAAAAAGAATAAAGAGCAGAAACTAGGCCTCTCGACCTTACTCCTACATCTACTAACTTGTGCAGCTTGTGAGTGGGGAGGAGAGTACCCCAGGGCACACCGTACGCTCGCATCGCGGACCTTAGGCGCAAATAGAGGAAAAAAGATGTACCCGGTATATCATAAGTGGCTCGTAGATCAGTAAACGATCTCAGACCCCCACCATCACAGACATCAGACAAAATGTTAACCCCTCTGTCACTCCACTCCCTGAAAAAGAAGGGCACCCCGCCAGTAAGTAGAGAGTAGTTATGGAAAATAGGGCTTTGTGCGTGCCACTTCAACATACAGCCAGTCACCTTCTCTACTGAGCGCCACACAGTCAAAAGAAACGACATAATGGGACCTAGTTTTAATTTGGAACGCTTAATGGAGAGGCCTGAGTGTATTAAATCTTGAAGGCGGTGAGGGGAGGCTAAATGTTCTTCTATAGGTCTCCATGATAGTTGTACCTGGGGGTCCAGCCAATTGGAAAGTGGGCGTAGCACGTAAGACCAAGAATAAAATTTAAAGTTAGGGACAGCAAGCCCCCCATTCCGTTTATTGCGTTGAAGAGTAGTTAGCTTAATACGTGGACGTCTCCCACCCCAGATAAACTTCGATATTATATTATGCATCTTGTCCCAATAGCCTTTAGGTGGGGGAAGAGGTATCATATTCGAATAAAAATTTACTCTAGGAAGGACGTCCATTTTAATTATGGACACACGCGTTTGTAAGGAGTTTGGGAGACGCGTCCACCTCTCCAAGTCCCCCTCCACTCGTTTCATAATACCCTGGAAATTTTTGTTAGAGATGGAGAACAAGGAGGGAAAGATATCCACGCCCAAGTATTTGAAGTTCCCAACCACTGGTATGTGTGTTGGTAGTGTGGAAGTGTCGAGAGATGAGTTAAGGGGCATCAGCGAAGATTTAGTCCAGTTAATTTTATAACCGGAGATGGAGCTAAATTCCTCAAACACCTCTAACACTATCGGAATACACGCTGGCGCATTATTTACGTATAATAGAATGTCGTCTGCGAATAATGATATATGATGTGAAGTATTACAGAAGGATATGGGCGAGAGAGAAGGGTGCCGCCTAATCGTTTGCGCCAGGGGTTCAAGGGAGAGAGCGAACAAAAGAGGGGATAGAGGGCAGCCTTGGCGGGAGCCTCTTGATACTGGGAAGGAGGAGGAATACATGTTGCCCGAAAAGACCATAGCTGAAGGATTAGAGTAGAGTGCCTTAATCATCTTAATGTAGTTATTACCAAGACCAAAAGCTTCCAAGACCAGCCAGAGATAGTTCCATTCAAGTCTATCAAAGGCTTTTTCGGCATCTAATGATAGAACAGCACATGGGGTCTCAATATCCTTAGAAAAATAGATTGTGTGGAGAAGTCTACGCAAGTTATCAGCTGCGTGGCGCGTTTTTATAAACCCAGTCTGGTCGTGATGTACTAATTTGGTCATGAGTGTCTCAATCCGTGAAGCCAGGACTTTAGCATATATTTTTATTTCTGAATTCAAAAGTGACAGGGGTCTGTAATTGCCACAGAGGGAGGGATCCTTATTTGGTTTAGGGAGAACAGTGAGAATAGCAGAATTGGTGTCCCGGTCGAATGAGCCCTTCTCCACAGCTGTATAGATCATATCCAGCATGAATTGACCTAGCTCATCCCAGAAAAACAAGTAGAATTCAGGGGGTATTCCGTCCCACCCCGGGGATTTTCCCTTTTTCATCCTCTGAATGGCCCCTTTTAGCTCTATCAGTGAAATAGGCCTTTGTAGGTTATCTGATTCCTCTTGGTTTAGGATTGGAAGATTTGCCTCCCGTATAAAATTTTTACATCTGTCACTGTCCAAATTAACCTCCGAAGTGTAAAGGTTACAGTAAAAGTCACGAAACTCTGTGTTAATAGCTTTTGGCTCAGTTAAAATGTTCTGTGATGACTCAGAGCGGATGGTTGTTATGTTGGCGAATTTCTCACTTTGCTTAAGCCTGAGCGACAGAAGGTGACTCGGTCTAGGGCCGTGGAAATAGTATGTCCTTCTGGTCTTGTGAATCAAAAATTCGGCCCTTTGTCTGAGCAAAGAATTTAGTTCAATTTTTGTCACATCAATGATTTGTTTCCTGGCTTCGGAGAAAGAGAGTTGCTGTTGGTGCTCTAGAGAAGTAAGTTTAGATTCAAGATTATTTATTTTGGCCAACCGAGTCTTACTGAGATGTGAGGCAAAAGCTATCGAGCTGTTCCTGATACATCCTTTTAGAGCGTACCAGAATATTCGAGGGTCATTAACGGAACCAGTATTTTCAGCCACAAATCTGCTCAACTCTCTCCGGAAGTAGACACAATATTCTTCATTTTTGAGCAGGGTCGTGTTAAAACGCCAGCGAGCTGCTCTGGTGGGTGTGTTCAGCAAGGTAAGCTTGACCAAAATGATGCTATGGTCAGATAGTGAAGTAGGAGAAAGCACTGCATTATGGATTTCGGAGATTGAGCTAGAGGTTAAAATGTAGTCAATGCGAGAGTAGGTTTTATGTCTACCAGAAAAGAAACTATATTGCCTGACTGTAGGGTTTATAGTACGAAATACATCAATTAGGCTGAAATCAGATATAAATTTGGCCAGTGAGGCTGAAATAGAGCTTTGAGAGTGAGAACAGTGTCCAGCTGGGTTTGAGGAGTCTAAGGCTGGGCTTATAACCGCATTCATATCTGCACCCATAATTATAGCAAAGTCATACAACTCGGACAAAATTTCAGATAGTGTGGTGAAAAATATAGGATCGAATTGGTTAGGTGCATAGACTGACATAAATGCTAGTTTACGACCAGCAATGATAGTTTTTATGTAAGAAATGCGGCCATCTCCACTGCCAAATTTATCAAGTATGGTTATGGACAGAGATCGCTTCAAAACGACGAGAGAGCCACGAGTTTTAGAATCAACAGACGCTGATGCTGCCACATAATATTGTCTATTAGCAAACCGCTGTACATCAGTTGCTCTAAGGTGGGACTCCTGAATGAATGCGATATCAATATGGTTTCTACGGAGTAAATCCAAGCAAGCCGCACGCTTAGCTGGTCCGTTCAGTCCGTTAGTGTTCCAACTAGCAAACTGTAAAGTTGTCATGGTTCAGTTATAGGGCTTGAGTGTGTGCAGTGAATTAAGTAATTGTATACATGTAGTAAATAGGACTGTACTATGGACATACATATAGGTGATGATAGCTGTGTTACAATAAGGATAAGAAGATCTAGTCTGCACCCCGCCCCCCCCCGGTACCCTGTCGCCAACAACCCCAAAACTCACATCAGAACCTGGTGATGTAAGGACCAAAAAGAACACAGAAAAACAAAACAAAACAAAAGCAACTCTCCCAAAAAACATCAGGCACTTGGCACTGAGAGAGCGGGCAACTGCCTGTCGAATCTGCCCGTCCCCCCTTAAAGGAAATAGCTGTCAAATACTGACAGTTTAAAATGAACTACCTTAAATTATAAAAGCTATAAAGGCCGTAGATATTTTACAAAGTTATCAATGAACTTAGATAAAATATTTAGCTTCATCTTCAAAGTCAAGTTGCATAACGATGTCAAATAGAAAAAAGTTTACTTTCTGTATGCACTGTAGACTGGCAGTGAAAAGGCTATACCACTAAATAGAAAAAGCAACAAACTACAGAGCGAAGGTTATATCAAATATTATGCTCCAGTGTTCATGAACTTACACTCTGATAGATGATCCAATTAAAATTGGACAGGTGGGATCTGCCATCAGTCCTGACTATGTTCATCCAGCAAGCTATTGTCCAGCGATTGCTCCATCGTATCCATTCGCCCGATCCATATTGAGAAAATCCTCGGCTTCGGTGTTTGAGTTAAAGATGTGTTGATCCTGTCCGCGGATAAGCTTCAGTCTGGCCGGGTAAAGTAGGAAGGCTTGGAGACCTTGCTTCCTCGCTTCCTCCATAGCCGGCGAGAAAGTCCGCCGCCGCGTTACAGTGTAGCTGCTGAAGTCAGCGGAGAAGCGAATCTCTCGGTCCTGAATCTTGACAGGCGTTTTCCGTGAAGCTTGGAGTATTTTGTCCCGGTCTGTGAAGCGGAGCATTTTGCATATTAGCGTACGAGGACCTCGGTTACCTGTAGCCGGAGGGCCGACGCGGTGCGCTCGCATGATTTCCATCCGTTGTTCACTCAGGTTAGGGAACCATTTCAGGAGATTTGTGGAGATATACTGCGAAGCATTGGGTCCCTCCGCGCCCTCGGGGATGCCCAAAATACGCACGTTGTCCCTCCGGTTTCTATCCTCTAAGTCCGCCAGCTTAGCCTCATAGTCCGTTAATTTAGCTTTGTTGCTCTTGGTGGTATTCTCCGTCTTGTCGACTCTTTTGCAAAGGTCGCTGTAGTCAGTACGGAGCTTAGCAACATCCCTAGTGCAACGAGACATCTCTGTTTTTATTTCGTCGAGTCTTCCATTTAATCCTGCGAATTGCGTCACCATAAACTCACGTTGTTTTTCCAAGGCCGTCTCTAGCATAGTGGTTAGCTTGTTTCCCTGCTCACCCTCGTCTTCCTCAGACGACTCGTGGTTGGGGTCAAGAGGTCTGGCGGATTTTCTAGGCTTCGGCATCTCGCAGGGTGGATGTTTAATTCTCACAGCCTGCTCAAAAGTAAATGCTAAGTCAAATAAAAAGGTAGTTTTCATTTAAATGGGGGGGATAAGAGCAGGAGCGAAAGCGCTACGCAGCCATCCTCTCTGCAGGTCACGTGACTTCCCAGTGGACTATATTTGATTCTGGCCTCTCTCCTTCAATACTGTCCACTTTCCCATTACTGTCTGCTGCACTCCCCAACCCCATTGGTACCTTCTGAATACATAAATATTTAAAAATGGGCCACAAATATGAAGTTTACTTTTACAAAATGCAGAAGTAGTTTTTGTATTAGTAAGAAGTACATTTTGTATTTGTTGTGGACTCTTTACAGCTGTTGATTAATACACATTTGGTGCTTGTGACCTGCCATTAGTCTTCCTGGGTAGTTGTTAAATAATGTGAAATTAGACCGTGCTTATCAGGGGAAGAGGAATATGTGGAGCTCTTGCAGTCGTGAGAACAACATTGAAAGAAGGGTAGAAGGTTTTGAATGCTTCAGCCAGTGATTGTTGCCTTAATGATTCATTTATTTTGATAATGCCAAAACTTACTTAACTATTACGAAATATTTTTCAGTAATCTCTTTTTCTAAGGTTTGTTATTATTCATCCAGACAACAGACGGTTCTGTCTGCAACATCCCTGTTTACATATCTGATCATTTTATTGGTGTATGCTTTTGACTGTTATATAAAAACCAGAACCAGGCAGCCACACTGACATCCCAAACACACATTTGAAAGCATATGCAGAGTCAACACAATGATCCGTTTAAATATTTGTTTACCCTCTATAGGCATTATCTCCATTTACATTAAGCTTTCTTTGCACAAGACCAACCACACAAATACACACCCATGTCAATAACACATACACATGGTTTATTTTTCCCTTTTCTATGCGATGCCCTGTCTATTACAAATTCTCCCAAGAAGTTGGGAAGCTGTGAAAAATGTAATAAACACAATGATTGCAATGATTTGTAAACCTTTGCAACCTACATTCAATTGAATACGATACAAGGACTAATGCTCAAACTAGGAAACCTTTGTCTTTCATAAATATAAGCACTCAATGAATTTGATCCATTCTGTTTTTGTTGACATTTCACACAGTCCCAACTCTTTTGCAATCTCAATTGTATTTCTGTCAGTAGTTTAACCATAACACCTTAAAACCAATTGATAATCCTCACTGATAGCTGCTCAGCAGCTCTAAAAGCTGTTTATGGTATCCCAATAAATTTGTTCAATGGAGTGTGCAGCTACATCATTAGGGTGAAGTGTGTGCTCCTGTTGACTGGCACACCACCAACAAAGTTGGTGTGTTTGTATCTGCTTCCAAGGTTACAATCAAAACACCTTTTCATTATAAAAGTATTCTCACAGTATTCAGGATCTGCTGCCTTGGCACACTTTTGTGCTGGTCTGGGGGATGCACATTTAGTGAAGGCTTTTGTGAAATGAAACTGGATCTCCAGTAAATCATAATTACAAATTGAGCTGCCACCTTAACAGAGGAACTTAATGTCAGCACTCTTTACACTGATCTTTAACCAATGATTTTGAATTAAAAAATTGTATTAAAAAAAAGGAAAAACACAAGTTGAATACTGTGGTAATTTATTACCAAATGCTATATATTTATTGAAATATTTACATTTTACAGGCTTTAATTTCAACCTCACTTGTCCTTTCCTCTCTGCTCTGTTTACAACCTGCAGTTCAGTTGAAGTTATCAAAATGTTTGTTACATCGTTGCTGTTCTCAGCCAAGTTTTTAAATTTTTGCTCAAATTTTGAATAAGACATGTAGATTCAATGATGAAATATCACTATTTGGTTACTTTTGCTGATAGAAGAGTTTGTCACGCATGTTTTGTTTAAAGGCCATCAAAAATATGGAAATCCATTAATAATACAGTTTCTGACTCGGATAAATGGTGTCATTTTGGTGATTATTTTGAAGAATAAACCGACAGTAGGTTGTGGGGTTCAGAGGGTTGTTTGGCTAAAAATTGTGGATATATTTAATAAATCCAGTACTTGCCTGACAATGACAATGTCTTATTACGTAGTTGTGTAATAACCCTAACAGGTAGCCTGTGGACATTTTCCCTGCAGGATGACCAAACATTTACGTATTTACACATAACGTTGTAAGCCTGCACTGTGTCAAGCTGAGCCGAAATCGTCCGATCCTGTGTGTTAAGGCTGATCTTTGCATGAACAACAAACAGGACCTGTTCCACAAGTTCCAAAATTAATGTCAAACCCCATGGATGCTTGATAGGAATCGTGTAACGATCCAGACAGCTATAATGTTATGTCATTATTTGCTCTTAAACAGGATTGACACATACAGGCTGTATAACTCGCTGCTTTTCTATGTCAGCTGTCGCTCTTTACGCAGCTTTATTGGTTGGCCTTATTAGGGCCACGGGGCAATCGCACCGAGCACTGGCCCCTACAGCAATAACTGTTGGGACCAGTGTAGGGCAAAGCCCTGAGCACTATTGTTATACTGTGGATTTTTTGTTCTTCCTCTTCCGGACACAATTTCGTCCCACTACTAGTCCTGCAACTCTTCGAGTTATCAAAACGTGCGGTTTGATCGGGATCGGTGTGCTATTTTGCATTGAAGTGAATGGGACGGCCAGAAAAAAATGAGCAAAAATGAACAATAATCAGAGATTTTCAAACATCTACCTTTCTGGCATGATTTCACCTAGAAACTCCATTTGAACTTTAAACAGTAGACACAAGTCTTGTGTATCGGTGTATTAATCCACGTTTCGATAGGTCATATAGTTTTTTATCAATCCCTGTTCAATGACCATGATCATTTTTGGAGAAATTCTGAGATTATAATGGGTGTGTATTGCATGGAATGTTCGTGTCACAGTGTGTGACATCATCCCTAGAGAGTAGAGGGAGAGAAAAAATTGTCAAAAAATCAATTTGAAAATTGCGCTCCAGGTCGCAAATTCCACTTTACAGAAATAATTTATACATAGAAACATAGGAAAATGTGTCATATGTAGCTGTTCAGGAAGAACTCGGGACGCTCAAAGTGAAGTCAGATCAATGATAGGTATTATGGTTTTGCCAAAATTGCTTTTTGTTGGAGGCCAGAAGTTCCAGTCTGTTTAGTTACACACACACACACACACTCCTCCAGATACACATGCTACACACACACACACACAGACACACACACAAATGCATGTGTAAGAGCGCACACACATTTTGAGGTATAAGGGCATACTTGAAAAGGAATGCTTGTTGTAGGTTTGCTCCTTGTATATAATATAGTATCATAACATTACTAGTATTAATTGTTTGAAATCTCTGAAGAATCTCATCATAGTGTACACACACTGGCAGTAGCCCCAGAATTTCCCCAGAGGAAATTTTTTATTTTTTATTCTACATGTATGTGTGTTTACAGTCTTACCAAAGGGACGGCCAATTTTAACACACAATGGAAGCCATTATCCCTTTTCTCAGGGAATAACCAAGAGGAAAGTGTGTGTGGCTGTGTGTGTGTGTGTGTGTGTGTGTGTGTGTGTGTGTGTCTGTGTGTCTGTGTGTGTGTGTCTCTCTCTCTCAAAGCTGGTCATTGTCAGGGTTGAAGCATGTCCCCCTGCAACAGCCACTCATCAGTGATTAGTTATCACTAAGCCAGGATCAAGGCTGCACTCTGACACATCAAGGTTGGGAACCCGGGCAGTGTTATTTATGTGCTAGAATAAAGGTGCCAGTATTTGCCTCCAGATCTATTCTTAGTACTAACTTGGGTGTCATCATCACACAATTTTTTAACATTCTTCCAGCCAATAGCTCTTCTCAACTACAAAATGAACATGCAGTATTGGAAACAATACTTGATGTACCTCAAACTCTACATTAACAGCTGTTTTTTGCATATGACCAGCACAAACAAATGATGGTTATTAAAAATAGAAAATAGAAAAACAATTGAGGGATGATATAAATATCTGTAATAAAAAGGATTAACATCAATCCACTAGAACTAGAAATATCATATTTTTTAATTAATGCATTTTCTTCCTTGTCAAAATCTACTGCCTGCATTACCCACAATGCAAGTCCATCTTTGATGGTTCAGTCAGACATTTGGATGTGTTTTGCTAGTAGCAGCTAATGTAGAGTCTGGTGTTATCCTCAAGCAGAGCTGAGGAGCAGGCTATAGAGGATGGATAATCATACTTTTTTTCCCAACTCTAAACCTCAATTTTTCTCATTATCAAATTTGTAGTTTTCAGCTCAAAATGACAAATTAAAACAGAAGCAGATCACAAAACAGGGAGGACTATAGCTAACATGTGATGTAATAGGAGTTATAAAAGGAGAAAATAAAAAAGAGTTGAATTAGACTTCCTGTGCAGCCTCTGCAAGTGCTTACATATACTGATACTAAGTCCTTTCCATCAACCCTGGCATAATAAATGGTCAAATTCACTCTAAAATGAGTCATCAAGCCTTTGTATCTGTTCTGACATGATTTGATTTGAAATGATTTATGGCATAAAAGTAATGATTATTATTGAAAGTGTAAGGAATCTTGAGCCCATGCTTCAGAAAAGGCACACTTTAAGTGAATGAAATCATCGTTTTCTCTAAAGACTGAGCAGTTAACATGATGTAATGTGTTTAAAATGCAGTTCCACAACATTATGTGCTTTAGACTACAGTAATACAGACTGCTTTGTGAAGATGAATGACTCAGAACAGGCCAGTACTTAAATTGCTTCTTAATTTAGTAAAAGAAAAAAAAAGAAAAGGCTTGACTTATGATCTCAGTCATTTTGTGAACCTAATGAACTAGTGAATAGTGGTTGATTTAAGTTGCAACACACTTGCAGCTCGCACAGCTCTAATGTTGATAAGCATTCAAATGTACTTAATGACATGTGGCACGCTGAGCTGGCAGAGAAGTTGTGATAAATCTAATTTACTGTTAATCTCGTGATGTATTTGCTTAGCTACAATGCAGTTTTGATAACAGCAGGAGAACACGGGATTGGTAGCAATGTAAGAAACCACAGGTGACTGCTGTTTATATTCTGTTGTTACTTTTGAGGATCTTATGATGTCTGTTTTCACTTCCACTAGTGAAATGACCGTCAAACTTTTACATGCAGGACAGTGTTCTGCTTTTCTGATCCATTATTTTAAAAGAACAGTAAGACTAAGTACATTAGTTTGGGGTCACTGGGCAAAAACGATGAGATGATGATGCAGCACTAATGCCCAGGATTTTCTCAGTTGAGATTTAATGAAAGATGAAGGTTAAAAGGGACCAGAATACTGTTCTATATAAAGTATTTTTCTGCTTTGGTTGGGAAGTGTTGTCTGTTCATCCAGCAGTTTGCTCCAGAATGCAATGTCTTCAGTTGGCTGGATTGCTCCGGTGTTACCAAAAGGCCATTATCTCCACTTGACCCTTAGCTTTCCTTTAGGTTACCTCTAAAACTCCAATGCAATTACAAGTGCATTTAGGTTTTCATTTAACATCAATTAGTCACCCTGCATTGCCATGAATTATTGCACGCCACCACTTTGAACAAAGAATCTGAAAAACATGAAATTTTAAAGCAAATTATGTTTATTTTTGCTTCAAAAATCACACAAATTATCAGTCTTCACAATGGTTAACAATTAATATTCTGTTGATTGACTAAGCTCCAAACTACTCAATAAAATCAGCTATTTGTATTTCTCTCAATGCCACTGGATTTCTTCCCTGGTTGTTATGTAAAAGCGCTACCAGCAGCCTTTAAGGCAAATGTCAAGACCCCAAAAATAACCTCTTTCCACCTCGATAGCTTCCTCCTACTGAAAAGTGTTACTGCTGCCTTCTTCACACGGTGTTAAACTCCCACAGTTTTTTGGATCATAAAGAGTCCATACCCCCTTATGCTATCTCCCCACAGGAGGAGGTTTAAAGTGAGAGAAGCTTTGGTCTTGTTTGTTTGCGGTTGGTCAGAGTGAACTTTTCTAACTAAACACTGTAAGGGGTCCTGGCAGGGACACACAGTTTCTTTTCACAAAGCTTCACAGCAACCTGATGTTAATGGTCTCTCCCAGCAGGTCAGCAAAGGTCCGTTAAAACTTTATTTACTGCCTTAACTTTACACAGCCAGTAGCCACACACATTGACTGGAGACTGGTTCTTTTAGCATGCAGAACACAATGCAGAACGTTATGGTGAAAACCAGTGATGAAGGATACACAGCGTGTCACTACATGTTTTGGTTGGGCTACTCTGATACCTTTCAGACCCTAACACACAGAGACACATACAGACTCCTGCAGTGTTGTTTTTCACTCTAAATTTGAAATCCATGTAAGGACTCTGACTGAGCAAATATCAAGATGTAAACACACAATTTTTATTCAGAGCGCAATTTGAAAAGACTGGGAGCAACGACGGGGTCAGAACAATTTAAACGTGAGTGACAATGTTTTGTGGAGAAGGCATGCGTGAGAGATTTTGCAATGGAAATAAAAGAGTCATTTTCCACAGCTGTGCAAATCTGTATTTATAAATGCAAAGCAAAGGTCAGGACAGCCTCATTAAAAGTAATGAAAGCTGTTTGATTTTTGCATCACTGTATACTGTGAACTGATATAATCAGGAAAAGGGAGGGGAAGCCGATTCATCTAAACATATGTAGCCCAGTGGGAAAATGCTGCAGTTATTATTGGTGCCATGAGACAGCACTGCCTTTTATGGGTATCCCATTGGTGCAAGGCGTATATAACCAGTCACAATGTTTGTTTACAATAACTTAGGGGCAGAAAACCCCTGCATCATGTACATAGAGCGAGGAACAACTGAGATATGCTCTCAACTCATTCATCAAAAATGCATGCTTCTTTCATAACATAATAATAACAACACTTCCACTAACATTTGATTGCAGAGCTTATTTACCTATTAGACCACAGGCTACACATGTATTATTCAAACTGATAAACCTGTTCTTTTTTTTTTTTGCAAATATACACTTTGAATTCTGAATTCTGCATTCTGTTTTTATTTGTTTTACACTGCTTGTACTGTTTAAGAATCAGTGAAGAATTGGCCGACAATGTAAAACATTGTTTGTATAATGTATAATAAAGCATAACAGTGTTAGATATTATTTAGTAAATGTTTGAGAAAGTAGCTCTTCAGGTACATTTGCAGAGTGGGTAAAAATCTGTGCCCAATCCACATTAAAAAAAAAATTCTCTGTCTATCTATTTTTATCTATTTTTATTCCAGCTAAAAAACAATTACGATATATCAACCACCATATCAGATATGTTATCCTGATGTCATGGCGTAAGTATGGCTGTGGACTTTCAGTCCTGCTTCTTTCTTTTCATTGAGACTTTTCATGCCCATGGCTGAGTTTTGGCAGTGCAGTAGGACTATATTTGGGGTCCGGTAGAGCAGAACTGGTATCCATCTTTGCCTAATTAGCATACTGCACAGGACAGATGAACAAGTGGCTGGTCACTGGTGGAAAGTGTGAGAGGTTTTGAGGGCTGGCTGTGAGTCTTTAACTGGCTATAAATAGTTGAAATAGTAGAGAATGAAAGAAGCCTATCACAATCGTGACATCATTAAGACTATTCCATGATTATCTCTTCCATCACTCATCCATCAATCATCCTTGTTGTGTTTACAACATTACGCTGTTGGTTTTGAGTAGGTGACATTAGCCTTAGCGTTGGCCCACTGACACCCAGCTGACCTCTCACAGCAATGGGACGTCTGACTGAAGTCACTTGTTGATGGAAGGAGCTGTGACAGGAGGTGGAAATGATCAGTGTCAGATGGTACAGAGAGACGAGAAAGGCAGAGGCAGAGTTTCTGTCAGTCTCCCTCTGTTCCGGTTTCTCTGTCTCTCACTTTCTGTCTCATTGTGTCTCTGCCTCTGTGCTTGGTGATGCAGGGCGGGCCAGGTCACTGTGATTCAGGGCTGTAAGCCGGAGGAGGATTGGATCTATTTATAGTCTTGTCTGCTCTCTGGGCCACACTGACCCGAAGTCTCTGTCTGTTTGTCTGTTTCTGTCAGTCTGTCATTCATTTATCTCATATCAGTTGGTCTTCCTTTCATCCTGTCATACACTCAGTTAGGATGACCTTACCCTCCAGTGTTTAGCAAGTTCTACCTCACTTACAGCAATGTCTTCAAGATGCTCACACGCTATTTTTTTCTACAAAATAGTAATCCAGAATCAATTGCTCAATGCATTGATGGCAAAGTTTCAGATGATTTGCTGTTTTTTTCTGATTTCCTTAGTCATATGATTGTAAACTGACGGTCTTAAGATTTTTTTCTTTAGCCAGCAGCTGGAAGTTGTTGCCTTCAGCTCTGAGAAGTAGTGGTCTTCTTTTTTCTGATAACTTGCCTTTATATGAAGGCAGCTCCATATCGAATATTTGTGTCAATGCATCGTCATCAAAGTGTTGTAGCTTTCGTCAGAGACACACCCAGTGTGTTTGTGTCTGAGAAGGACCCGTGGAATCCGAGCATCCAAAAGTTGTATGCGTGTGTGTGTGTGTGTGTGTGTGTGGAAACAAAGCTGAGAGCCACGCTTTTAGTCGTCCTCACAGCGATGTTTCATTGACTTGTCTGGAAACTCGCTAAAGGCTTGAAATGGAATCACATCGGTTATCTAATGGCTTTGCTCAAAAGAAAAAGATGTGTGCAACAACACACACACACACACACACACACACACACACACACTTAAGTCACTGAAATGCACATAGTGTCTGCAAAGGTAATCAGAATGCTGATTTCCTCAACAAAAAGGTATTATATAATTAGATAGATATTTAATATTGTTATACATTATTATACACTGTTCATACAATTTATTATGTTGTCAATTACATCACCATCTGTGGAGAAATAGTCCCACACATTACTGCCCGTTCACTGTTGTTTTCAAACCATCTTTAGGTGACACAGGAAAAAAACATTTCTAAATCAACCCAAGCATAGTTTTCATATCGGTGCATATTCAACAGCATATACGACGATACCGATATATCTATGATATCTATATCGATCTTGCTCTACCCATTACTCAAGTGGATTGTAACAAATAAAAACTCCTTCATGAAAACTGTTATTTTACTGTAATACAGGATTCACGCCTGTTTTTACAGTAATTATTTTGTCATCTTTAACAACATCAACACAGCAAGTGTTGATTTCAGATGTTGTCCTGTATTCTACAACCAAATTCCCCCCAAAATTGTGTTGCTGTGTAACGGGTAAACAAGGATAAAATTCAGCAAATTCATAATACAGAGTGGAATTTAATGAATACAAAAGTTTAGTCTTTGCACAGTTCTCACAGTTCATCACATTGTGCTTTCCTTACATTTTTTAGACAATGTCTAAAATGGGTTATTAGATGACATGATAATACATCTCAGAATCAAATTAGGTCTAAGTTGTAGTTGCATGTGACTACTTTGGAACAAAAGCAGCTGTGCATGAGTGGCTTCTCGATCTTTAAAATAAAGAAGCTGTTCCGTTTGTTGGTTGTGTCTAATCAGCGACTCATCATGCTAATATCCTGTTATGCTTACGGTGCAGGTTGCCAGGTCGGCTCCAATCAGCAGATGGAGAATGGTACATGCCAACCGCGGTCTCTTGTTGACTCGGCTGGTTCTCTGACAGTCCCTGAGGAGAGGGGACTTTGACAGAGCTGCAGACTGACATGCCGACTATTTAAAGACTGGTAGTGGCAGTTATAACCCTATGACATGCATACTGTAAATTAGTGTTTTGCAACTACCTATAAGGTCGTAGCAAAGCTTCTGGGGAAACAAATGTCTGGTTTACAGGAAGTTTGGTGGAACTAGATTGAGAAGAAGCATATGTGTTATCAGCAACAATATCTTCAGATGGTGCAGAGCAAAAATGCAAAAAAAAACGACCACTTGTCACCAAATAGAAAAATAACAATGTCAGGGTGTTTTGGGCTGTTTGTGTTTGTGCTTTTACTCCCTGCTCTCAGTTAGTTGGCATTTATCCTAAAGTTTTGTCAGTCCTTTCCCTGCAGGCAGAAGTTAATTGATGTAGTACATGGAGGGAGGGGGTATGAATCGTTTTTCAAACGGTGGATGTGGGCTGAAAGAAGCCATCTATCCATCCATCCATTCATCTACTGCTCTAGTCTGACCAGAGCTTCTATATGAAATGGTAATAAGGAGAGGGTTGAATGGATAAATGAATGTGATGATGTGCCACTGCGTCGCTCATCACTCAGTACAATTGGGCTAAGTGCTGTGTGTTTGGCTTTTTCGGAGCAGATGCTATGATATCACCTCGTTTCTCTGGAAAGCCGTAAAAAGGGTGTGTGTCTGTGGGTGGGGACGCTTAAGGCAGGCCACAAGTTTATTCTTTTACTATTACTATCTACTGACAGAAAAGTTACCAAGGAACTTTCACACCAGTTCTTCCTCTGTGTATTTAGCACACCACAGCGATTATGGGATCTCACATGAAAAAATTAAGCTATTTTCAAAATAATTTTACTTGGAGAGTGAGCCTTACACATCCTGAAGCCACACACAGCATAGCTTTTTTATCAGTTTTTGAGCTTTTCTGCTTCTGCAGTGTCAAATCTACACTCAGGTGCCAGTCTATTAGGTACTACAAGATTTAAAAAAGTCTGATACAACAATAAATCCTACCTTCATGAAGGTTGCAATGTTCATTTTTTTTTGTCGAAATGGTTTTACAGGAGCTGTTATTTAAACTTTTACATCATGTTGGAGGTCATAGTTTGTTGTGCTGTTGAATTGTATTGAATTATACAGAGATGTTTCTGTTAGCCTACCCTTGACATATTAATGATATATGAATGATATACATTGAGTGTACAGTGTAAATTTTTAATAAATGTATTCTAATAACTACAGTAATTTAGTTAAAACCGTCAAATTTCCCATTTTTTCCCCCCAATGTATTGCATTTTTAAACACCTAATTAATGCTGTAAAGTTTAGGTTCAAGCACAAAAAACATTTGCTAAAGTTAAAAAAGAACAGGGTGAAGCTTAAAAAAAAAATATTCTAGACGTATCTTACAACAGGACACGAACACAGGTCTCCTGGGTGAGAGAGCAATATCAGTGGAGGGTCTTTAATGCTGCTCTGATCTTAGGTTTGATGACTAACTTGCCCTTTGTGCTTATTACATAGAAGAGCATTATATTTTAGTACAATAAAGACTTTTATTTTTAACAGTGTTACCTTCTGTATTTGACACTGATCAGCTTCTGTTAAGCGACAGTCAATATCTCTTTCTTTTCTTTTCTATACAATTTGTATCTTTGAAGCCTGTGCTTATTCTGTTATCTTTCTATTTAAACTCCGCAGTCAGTTTCTAGTGTTTCTAAGCAGCCGGCTGCAAAGTCTGTCTGCCATCACAAGCATAATAAAGCCGTCATCTCTGGCCAGCATTGAAAAATAGCCCTATTTTTGCAGACTGATCCAACTTCTAAGAATACAAGCATCCAAAATAGCCCATTATGGCTCTGAGAAGAAGGTTGTGGAATGTGTGCAGAATGCTTTGATTTCTCATCCTCTGAACACTCTGGTCAGATTAAAGCTTGTGTGTGTGTGAAGGGGGGTCTAAAAAGAAGCATGGATATTGAACTGAGCAGGATAGGCCTACACATGTCTGTATATGGAGACATGCAGGATAAAAGCTGCAGCTGATTGGCTTAGCACTATGGGTCAGAGGTTTGGGGTCACACTTTGGATAGTGTTTTAAACCCTTCCTGTGTTTTCCTGCAGGAGCTTGTCAGTGGTGAAGGATTTAATAGGAAATCAATGCACAAACCTTTACGCCGCTAACCATTTCACAGCTAATTGACATCTCCTCTCATAGCTACTGAAATCCGTCCTAAAGGATGAGGATGAACACACAGTAGCTTTATGTTTTTAATGCTGGTTTTCCCAAATCAACCATACTATAAATAAATAGCAGTAAATTATTGCTGAAAACAGATCACTGCTATTAGTTGTGTATAACTGCCTTACAGTAGCCAGTTTCAAGTAAATACAAAGGTGTAATTTAATTATACGTTTTTAAATGCTCTGTATGCACACAAGACCACAAATGACATATTAACATGGTAGTTGTACACTTTCCATTGCCTCTCAGGGCCCCTCAGTGTTTGCTGTGAAGGAAGGAAGTATTTCCTATTCACTTTTCCTGACAGTGTTTTTCCAGTCAGCTGAGGTGTTTTGAAGCCGTCTCTAACCTTTCTGGGTAACCTCCACCCTATTAGTTGGCTTCCTTAATTACATATAACTCTATTAGTTTCTCTCTAGTGACATTTAAATGTGGCATTTCTGGTTTTGACCATAACTGCAGCTTACTGTACACCTCCCAAGTGATTGACGGCTTTGCAGAACAGCTAATGATTAGGGTACCATGTGTGGACTGCCATTTTGGGTCGTAACAATTATGGTTTAATGATAAACCACAATCAAATTAATGATTTATTAAAGGTTGGCATTACCGTTTCAAATTTCCCTTTTTTAAAACTCTGATTTGAGTGCAATTACCTCTCATGGTCACATGGCGCCATCTTTAATGTTAAAGCATGTAATATTGTTTTCATATGCTTACTTAAGACATTGGCTATGTTATTATTTTAATGTTTAATGCATAGTGCTGCAAATTTTGTGTTTTAAATCCTCTCTTGATAAATCAACAGCTGTTGCTCAAGGTTACTGACTCACCAGATATGAACTTGGTCACTCACCATACATATTTTTTCCTGACAAGTTTAAAAAATGACATATTTCTTGACTTTGCTAAATTTCTCATTTCTGAAAAGTCAATGAAATAAAATGCAAATGAGTGCTCGTTTCCATCAGCTACTGTTAAAAGAATATATCCAAGGACATGATAAGATTAGATAATTACTCAAACACTAGTAACCCTGACACATCGTGGCATTTCACTGCTGCTTTCCATTTCAGAAGGAGTTTGTGCTATTTTAACAATTTTATATACAGTATATAACCTTTGATTCACTTTCAAATGTGGTGTCTATATTCATACATTTTTTAAATCATACGGTGAATTGATTGAAGGAGGAAACAATCTGCAGATCATTACTAGTCCCAGTGTTAATGGATATCTGTTTACTATAACACTGCCTTGAATGGGGCGGGGGATTAGGGATATCCAATGTCTGGCCCTCTCTGACATGTCCACACACACACACACCAAAAAATCCAATGCTCACATGCCTCCACATAAGCAGCCCATCTGTCCCCTGAGACCAGCAGCTGGTGGGTGGCAGGTGTGTCCAGTATGAACTTGACCTCTGACCTCCAGCAACAGGAGATGTTGTCTTCTGTTTTGTTCTACTGTATCTGTCCTACAACCAATCTGCCTGTCCTAAACACACACACACACACACACACACACACACACACACACACACACACACACACATATACACATATGGACATCCTCTCCTCGCCATTAGAATCATTAACTGGACAGTGATTATATTAAGGCCAGACCCACAAGACTAATTTCACTAAGTGCAAAAAGCTTGTGCTAGAGGTTATGTGTTTCTGTGTGTGTGTGTGTGTGTGTGTGTGTGTGTAAGTGTGTGTGTGTGTGTGTGTGTGTGTGTGTGTGTGTGTACAGTCTGTCTGTCCACTTGTGCAAGCTCACATTAGTTGACAGCCACTGCTGGCCTCTTAGCTTGTCTGGCTCACTGTGTGTCGTACCTTTTCAGACATCCCGTCTCTGCTGTCCCCTCCAGCTCCAGCCGATTTGATGTTGGTCGTAAAATGGCAGGTTTAGGGGAAAACTGTGGTTCTGAAAGGAACCGGAGTAGGAGTTGTAGGAGGAGCAGAAGAGGTTGGAGAGAAAGGGAATAAAGTGTGTGTTTATGTGTTAAAGCAGCTCAGTTAAAAGAAAATGTTTAATCAATTTCATAGTCGCTAGCGCAGGCGTTTCTGAAGTTCTAATGGTTGCAAAATCTAAACTAAACAAATAATTTATTATTTATTAGTACTAGATCTGTTAAAGTTATGTAGAAGAAACTGTTTGCAGAATGTTATGTTGCAAAAGTGCTATTGAACAACATGAATTGCAGTCAGATTTAGTGAATGTGTTGCAGCCCTGTTTGTTGTAAACCTTTTATTTGGACTTTGTGTTCTTCTGTCCGTCCACTCTCTCAGTGGGTTTCTTCCAGGAAGTGTTTACTCCCTTTTGTGTTGTGGTCATTGTACCTTACATGTTCGACAAAATAAAGTATATTGCTTCTCTTCCTGGTAGTGTAATTGCATCCTAACTGTTTCCTCTCTCTCCTGTCTGTCCCCAGATCACCAGAAATTGGAGCGGGAGGCTAGAATTTGTCGTCTGCTGAAACATCCGAACATAGGTGAGTCAGAGTGGTTTAGTGGCCGTGTTAATTTGTAACAACGAGAAAAACAGCAGCATTTTCCTTCTTCTTTTATTGATATGAAAAAAGGTTAAAAAAAAAAAAAGAAAAAAAAAGTGGTAACTGTTAATTTTGCCACCGACTGGATTTGCTCATTTGATAAATCTGACATTCCTTGTGTAAGATCCCAGAGTTCATGTGCCTTTCATGAACAAACTGTTAGAAAAATCATAAACATAAATCATAAAACACTGTATTTGGATCATGGAGGTTTACTGCTGCAATAAAAGCACCGTCAATACCAATAACAAATACTAAGCACAGGGAAATTCATTGTTTTGACCATGTTTTACATAATTAATGTGTAATATTCTGTAGAGAACATGTTTCAGTATTTCTCATAAAACTAGGAAACAACATGAAGTATCAAGCTGATAAACAATCTTTACTTTGCTTTTGGGTGGTTAAAGAAAGCCTTTATCCAGTTGCATTAGTGGCTGTGCACACCATCATAATGCACACATTTTTAGATTGAGTGTGCCTTACAGTATCCGAAGATATTATTAAGGTATGTCCATTGTAAATAAGGTTTTAATTTGCTAAAAAAGCATGGAAGAAAAGACGCTATTTATACTTTATACCTTTATACAATAGGTACATTGTAAACAGGATATGCTCATAGCTACATCAGCTAATTTAATGATACCAAAATATCCATTTAGCATTAGATTGTAGAATCAATCAACCAATCAGTTATTCAATCAACCCTGTCTCTATAGCACCATACGGAACAAGAAAAATAAAACTATTTAACAATTAGAGACCAGTGAATCAGAGACAATTGATTAGAATAAAAAGAGAATATAAATATATGATATTCATGAAAAGCTCTGTTAAAATCAAATAAAAATAATAATAAAACATATACGCATATGAAATATAACATAAAGGCTACTTTGAAAATAGAGAAAATAGATAATGATAATAATAATAATAAAAGCAATAGTATGCAACAACCTGAGTTTCAGGACATTTTACGACTGAAATGTATCTCTGTGTAAAACCCAGATAATAGTCAGAGGCCCCTTGAGAAAGGAAGGAAATGGCAAAGTATCTTTACCAAGTGTCTTATCACACAGTAATGTGCCACCCAGTGCAAGCTACACACACACACACACACAAAGGGTATGATAACGGCATAATAAGCACGGTTTCATTCATTCTCTCTTTCTTCTTTGTCCTATTGGATTCCTTCTTCGTCATCGTCCCATTCTTCCTTTCTTTTCCTCTCTCAGCTGCTCTTTTCTTATCCTTATTCTCAAGAGGAGAGCTTGTCAAGTGTTCTTTTCTCTAAAATGTAAGATGTCTTAAAGCAAGAAGAGAGTAATATCCAACATTTTCAGGCCTAATTTAAAGCACCTACACCCATCTTAACACAAGCAGGTTCTTAAATCTACCTGTCAACATTCAGTTAGAAGGTCACTGTATTTCAAAACTGCTGGTTAAAGAAAGCTGTTAGTTTAAGTTGTCATTGTTGGCAAAAAAAATGCTCTCCCTCCTCTGTGTTCAGCAATGCTTCCTGTCTGCTTTCATGCTTCTTTAACAGAGAGAAAATTACCAGTATCACATTAATTAGAAATGATTAAAATATGGCAACCATTCTGTCAACTTTGTTATCCAAAAGCTGATTCCTGGTTGCCAACAGGCCAGGTGGCACTCAGGCTTTAGAAACCTACTGTCGAGCCCTGGAGTGGATCATTTCAGATAGGCTGCCATGTATCACTTGACCTTGTGTGTGTTTGTGATGATTGTGAGTGAACATACCAAATAGCACTGCACTTTACCACTTTAAGTGTGCTTCTTGTGCTTTGTTTCCACTGGCCAGCGGTCAATGATGCATTGATCGCCTGCCAAATCAATGATAAGTTATCTAAAACTAAATTAAAGAGGTGAAACACAATCATTTTTCACATTCACAGTTTATTGACTCTGAGGAATTAGATTTGACATAAGATAATACAATAAGACAAAACCTTCAACACATCATCAAATAGAACAGCACCTTTAACCAGCGGAGGACTCAGGTTATCTGACAGCAGGGGCAACAACAAAAAATGGTATGAGCTGCACGCAGTGGTTGCAACTTATGTTTTTCTTAATTTTATTTGCACCCTAGAAGGCACTTCATTGAGTTTTCCTTAAGTGCATTGCTAGCACTTCGGATGGATCAGTCTTTTATTTCAGTGCAGATTGAAGTGATACTACCCTGCCATCTAACTGCTCCGTTACACAAACAGTTTTACTGTGAAATGTCAAAGTAACACTGACAGTAAGAGTGTTACTAGGATTAGGAACTGTAATATAATTGCTGAATTTCAAAGCTATTTATTTCTGTAAAAAGGTAAACACAGTACCGTAACGCATTACTGCCCAACACTTGTCAGTTTATCCACCTGCAACCCCACACACTCACACAGCTAATGAACTGACTTCTAATTGAAGTCTCTCTCTCTCTCTGTTTCTTTCTCCATCACTAGTACGACTCCATGACAGCATCTCAGAGGAAGGCTTCCATTATCTTGTCTTTGACCTGTAAGTTAATCACATTAACAGACATGCACACGCACACGCACACACACACACACACACACACACACACACACACACACACACGCACGTCACAGATTCAAGCTGGAGTATTGCTCCAGGATGAATCGCTTTACTGAGGCAACAAGTAAGTTGACATTTTTATTTTCCATGACTGTCACCGTTCACAGCAGTGCAGTATATCAGCTTTTCCACTGCCATGATGGAAAGGTTCAGTTTATTGTTAAATCAAGCCATATGTTAATTGTAATCACACGAAGGTGTTTATTTAAGAGTTTGTGACTACAACTTAATTGAAGTCATTCGATCCCATACCTTTCACATATGTAATATAAATTTCACTCCTTGCTTGCCATGTTTAACGCACAAATAAAAATTATGGAAACAGTTCAGACGGGCAAGCTTAGTAGCAAGTAGCAACCAGATTAATTAAAATAAAATGTTAATTCCAGTCACAGCAACGTTGCTTCACAGTCATGCCTGTAACCCATTGAAATGCAATTTTAAACAGTATCAGACTATGTTGGGTAGAATTTAGTGCATAATTATCCAGGTTAAAAATCAATTTGCTCTATAGGTTTAATGAAAGTTCCAGTAAAAGCTCAAGTTTTCACAATTGGTGAAATGGTCCAGGCATGCAAGTCTTGTTTTATCAGCAACCAGTGAAGTGGCCTCTTGAAGCACATGTTACATGTTGGATCTTTGAGGACGTGTCACCACAAACATCAATATATATCAATATCTTTCTGCTTTTTGTTTGTCTGCAGCGTCACTGGAGGAGAACTGTTTGAGGACATTGTCGCTAGAGAGTATTACAGCGAAGCAGATGCCAGGTACAGTATCTCATCATGCTAACCTGTAGGGTTGTGCAAAGAGAACCTAGAGGTTCCTAATATCTGATTCCAACAAAATCATATAGAAATTTAAATTTCAGTTCTGCTTATCGGTTTCCAAACAACTTCATAGTCCTTTTTACAGACAAGAAGATGCCTTTTGTTATTACTCCTCCGTTCAGGCAGCTGGCAGACTGTATTTATTAGCCCGACATATGTTGGACCCTGTGTCATTTTGGCACATTTTTTTTCTATGAAATATGCATGTAATCTTTTTTGATCTCACCCCTCAAAGGATCAAAATCCGTTAACCATTAAGAACCAGAATTGATAAGCAGGACCTAAAAAACCTGGAATCAGAATTGCTAAAGTCCGAATGATACCCAACCTTGTTCCTATTTTCGTTTTACACATCCAACTTTTTTGGAATCATAGTTGTCCTACATTTTCCTGCATACAACGCTTTTGGTGGTAAAATTTCAAGCTTTCAAAGCAGCAACTTTGGGTTATGAAACGCAAAATGTTTTGCTGTTTGAATCTGTGTTAATGCACTTAGAAGCATAAGCCATGCTCATGGTTTCTGGCACTTCTCTTAGGTTGTTTATTTTTTTACCTTGTGACTCAGGGCATTTAAATTTAATTCCATTAATAAATAATGACTAGGCTGTCCTAAGTTTTAAAACATTATTTTGGGCCTGTTGTCAGAAGTCGGAAGGGTTTTTTTTTTTTTGTGCTGCAGCACGTTGCCTGCATGGAGAGTGCAGACTAATGCTCTTGCACATTTTGGCGAGTTAGTCCACTGATTGACTTACACATCGCAATAAAATCATCATGAATAAAATCACTTAACATGATCAGACACAAACATTAGGTCCAAACATACAGTACAACTCTCTCAACACATTAATAAAAACCAACTAGTTAGGTTAGATTATAACATTTTCAGGAAAGTACACAACATAAGACTTTCTTATCTTTGCCTGAAAACTGTGAACTTAAATATTTCTGTGAGTTTTTACTTGGACATAATGGTATGTGTCATTTATTATATTTAATGCTCAAACTGGGAACATTTTGTTTTTCGTATATGTAAATTTATTCTAAATTTGATTGCATTGTCTTTTTTTATTTATATTTTACACAGTGTCCCATCTTTTGGGGAATTGGGGTCTTGGTTGTCCTGTGGTGATCCTTATGAAATATACAGAGCAATAAAACTATTATAACGAGTCAGGGCTACAAGACTCTACCCTTTAGCTGTCTTTTTTATGATTAGTTGTCTTCTAATAATGATCTGGAAAGGTGATTCTACACCAAATAATCTATTTTAGCAAGAACAAGAAATAAGAAGGCAAGGCATGAGAGAAGTATGAAGAAAACATGTGGTGATGTACAATGTTAAAGTGGGTAAGGACAGCAAAAAGGTAGTCTGAAGGGCACCACAGTGTATAAGCTGCAGAGACTGAGAGAATAAAAATGTGGATTCCAGATTTAGCCTAATTTGGACAAACATCAGGAGCTGTTCTCTTGAGTCTGTCTTACAGAGAGAGGACTCGCCCAAAATCTGTCTCAGTGCTTCCTCCTACTGCTGACCCTGACTTCCCCTTTACTGATGTCACACCCCATTTACTTTAAAGAAATAATAGTAATTTTAACTGCGCATCAGACCAGCAGAATTGCTGATACGTAAGCTGAGGACAAGCTTACATAAGATGCCCCCCCTCTCCCACTGTCTCAACAACACACACACACACTGCCCGTTTCACTTCCTTCCACACATTCATTCACATAAAAATGCACTATAGTTTTCTCCCACATATGCCACTTATCCTCTGGTACAACTACATGCAGATTATAGAGGGTGTCAGTGTGACATTTTGCAAATTGCTCTCAGATTGCAGGTGCATTTACGAGTCTTTCATTCTCATTACATAAAGCAACAATGGGCGTGCATGAACTGGAGAGATGATGTCTTTATTCCTTAAAATGCCCAGTTTTACACTTGTCCCAGACCAATAAGGGATTTTTGAGACCGAAACTTATTTAAGAGGGTTAAAAGTTACTCAGAAGCTGTTTAACATTATTATAGACTGTAATAATTAATGCATACTATATATTGTATTGTCAACCAATTTAGGACATAAAAAATTAGAAAATAAATAATTAATAACAATAAAATAAGGTGCTAAATAAACACCAGTACTGTGTGTTAAGTTTAAGTCAATTGCTAACATTTAAATAATATAAATCCAAATGAAATAACTTGAATAAAACCATTTCTAAATCATTCCATCATCACTTTCTGCATATTATGTTCTGTGAAAAGTCTTCATATCACCGCATATTGGACAACTTATATGCCAATACTGATATGTCTTTTATAGGCCAATATTAGACAATAAAATCATAATCAGCTGGGCTCTAGTCGACAAAAATATATTTTTTTGTTGTTTTTTTATCTCTGTTATGGTGAGCTATGGCTAAAAGTCTGTTCCCATGTGGATGAGAAGCCAAAGATGGAAATATCAGTATACATATAAACAGGGTCATACTTGGTTTTGCTTTAATGAATTCATCAAAAATAATGAACTATAGGTTGAGTTCAGTTGTTTGAAAATCCTCACTTAATGTTTTTTTTCCTCTACTTCAGTCTGCACTCCATTGTCGTTTAGCTGTTGTCGGCTGACAGATGTGTCTCCTCTCTGTTTCTCATCCCTCTCTGTCTCCTTCAGCCACTGCATCAATCAGATCCTGGAGAGCGTCAGTCACATCCACCAGCATGACATTGTGCACAGGGACCTCAAGGTGAGTTATCATTCAGCAGTGGTGAACACTATCTAGGTGTTGCACAGAAATCTCTTATAAGAGGTGTTGTGTTGCGAATGAAGATGAAAGGCAATTGTGGAGGTTCACAACAGGTCTAAACACACACATGCACATACTTGTGCGGACGTCATACTGTGACGCTGAGAACAACTTAACAGATGAGCGTCATCCGTCGCTCTCCTCACCTGCTTACCCTATTCCCATCTTTCTGCACGTCTGCACCCCCCCTCTTTTCCCTTTCCTTCCTTCTACTCTCTTACCCTGCTCTCCCCCCTCTCCCCCCCCCCCCCCCCCCCCCCCCCCCCCCCCCCGCACTGCTGAGGAGTGACGAAAGCAGACCAGCTGCTATTAATAGCGGGTCTGTGGATGAGATGACGGCCAGTGACGATTTCCCTTGCAGCCAGACTGTTCACCCCAAACACAAACCAACAGCACCCTCAGACCTCCTCAGCTGTGTGATTTAATATAATAATATGGTGACTGAAGACAGTGAAGGGAGCCGCGATATAAACACCTGGATAATTGCAGCACATTTCTTTTATTGCCAGTTAAGAGTCCTAAACTTTTATGGTTTACTTAACAATCTGGTCTATTACTTTTATGCGACAGAGCAAAATAAAACCATTACTCTAGCATAAGTAGATGAACATAATGGCGGAAAAGAAACAATCAGGTTCAGTGCGTGAGTGGCTTAAATGGACTTGTGTTGCTTTTTATTGATTTCTAGCCTGCATATGGATCTCTGTATCAAATGAACATGAAGTGGGGAGAGTTTTAGGAGGAAGATAATGATGATAGATTAGGAGGACAGAGAGCAGAAATGAATTACTGGTACATTACTTGTTAATGCACAGCTCTTTTAATGTATTCAAACTGCATTAGTTCTGAATCATTCTGTGCAGCCAAATATTAGCCAGGCCCACTGAAATGTATTATAAGTTGTAGGAGACAGATGCCAAAGTTCCTGAACATACCAACTATTTAGAAACCCGATTGCAAAAAAGTTGGAACACTCAATGCATAACATTGCATAACTCAGAGTGTGTAAATTTACAAACAAAAGTTGCAACATAAAATATATTGTCTTTTACAGTTTTCACTTGAATATATGCCCCAAAGGATTAGAAAATTGTCACTTCTGTTTTACTTACATCTTTGACAATGTCCCACCTTTTTTGGAATCAGGATTGTCGCAGAGTGAATATTGTAATTTAATTCCTCAGGTGGCCAGAAACACAACTCCGAATTCGTACTAATGTTACCAATCATTTGATGGATATGTAAATAGGCAACTATGTGCTAGCATGTTAGCAAATCACAACTTTATAAATTATTTTTATGTCAATGTGGTGTTTATAGCACATAACACAATTAATAATGTTCTAAAGATTCTGGGTTCTTGAACAAATCCAATCAGTTGACAGCTCAAAAAAAAAGGCAACATTTTTATTTTTTTCCAAGAACTTCCTGGGGGATAAAGCCGCCAAATGTGACATCTGTATTGGAGCCATAAAATTACTAATAACGCCAGCAAAGTGTGCCATTGAGAGACGTGACCTCACACACGCACACATCATACTTTCGCCTTTCATGTCATCTCGGGAGGGCCACTCGCTGAAGGGAAAACAAGAATTAGAGAGAAAGAGTTGAGTGCTGTTGGCTGGTGGCAGGCTGAGTTGCCATGGTAACTGTAGGGTGAGGTCACCCGGCTGCTGCAGCGCCAGCGTAGGGACTCATTATGCCACCTCCCATCTATCTGTCTCTATCTGTCTCCCTCTCTTTTATTCTGTTGCTTTGACTCCGGCTCTGTGTCCCTGTGCAGTCCCCCTTTTTCTCTCTTTTTTTTTTTTCTCTCTTTTCTCTTTCCTATTGTTTCAGCTCTGCCCTGATAGAGGGGAGAAATGGTAGGAGGGATGGATACAAAGATAACTAGATGGCTAGAGACTGACGGATGAGAAGAAACAGACTATGAGGGAAAAAAAGACAGTGTCAGGCATCTGTCTATCCGTCAGCATTTGAGGTGATGAGGATGGCTAACCACTGCAAAGACTCTTGCCCTCAAGACACACAGCCACATACCTCAGGCCCTAGACCTGTTGTTAGAGGACGAGGCCACCACATTAGCAAAGAGAAAATATTCAATATACATGTAGACCTGGTATGGACACCCGGAGCGTTATATTATTTTAATACTGCCTGCATTGTGATAAGTAAATCAGGGAGGAAGATCTGGAAGACAAACAAGGTCGGAGGTCTTTCAGAAGCAACGCAGCATTCTCTCAAGAGACCCCTAAAGGCATCCATCGGATACCTTCTTGTATACCTGCTGACAAGGCAAACATCACTTATACTATAAGAAAGTAATTTTTCCAGTGGAGAGGCTTGCTGGTACTACATGGGCCACCACAGTCCAATATTCTCCCAAGGCCAGGCTGCTGAATGTGCTCTCCTTTTCCCTATTCTGTTTTGCAGAGAAATGGGTTACTGCAGATTTTTGACAGACAGCTTGAGATAACAGGAGGAGGTTAGGTGACCTTTTAGCTTCTTCAGTGGATTTCTTTTCTTGAGAATGCATTCACTCTGTTGAGATTGCATTTACACCTGGCTGAGATCCGATTGTTGTGCAGATCTCCAGATTTTTAATGCTGAAAAGATGGCAGGGGGAATCCAAAAACATAGAAACATAAAAGCTGGAAGAGCTTTCATGAGCAACAGTCACATAACAGGTTCACCTTGCCCTCTTTTGCTTTATTTGCATTATTTCTATGCTGTGTCCGCTATTTTTGTAGCAAAGTGTGATGCAAAAAAGTCCTGAACACAGCAAATTCAAAAGAAAAGACAAAATACAGCCAGAGGGTAGGGTCTGTGCAGAGACATATCTAGTGGGTCATAAGTGATGATTAAGAGGCATTCCTTTTTGTCTATGCAGTCTATGCATTGTTTTGTAGGAAAGTCCTGCATAGTATACCTTCAAAATTAAATTAAATTCAGGTCTGTGAGGGTATTGTGCGTAGGGTTTATGGTAAACATCGCAACCAAGACAGGAAAAACTGACAAACTGGATAGAGTAGGAGTATAAATTGCTTGTCTTGAGGCGACTGTGAAGATATCAACAGATTAACCTTATATTATGAAGAAAAACCTTAAACCCTAAGTCAATCTAAAACAGCTTTGCAGGAATAATCAATTAGTGACTCATGTAAAATTACACTTGACCTGACACATTCCCCTATATTTCCTCTCCCTCTCATCTCTTCTTTAAGTGACAAGAATTATGATGCAAGGAGGTCCAAATAAGGAAAGTGAGAAACCAGTTTAATCACAGCTATAATGTCCATATATTTACCAAGTCATGACTTTTTGCATGATTGTGCGATCAGCAGGACAGTGTCAAAATACACTGTTAAGTTTTGTGACAGCTGAGTGAAAAGGTCTTTCTTTGGGGGAAGCCTTTGTGGCCTGCTTGACCAAATCATGTCTAATTACAAATGTAGATGTGATGGAGCTCCTGCAGCTCATCCAGTCACACAGGCAGATAGGACATTTCCTGGAGGAGGGTACATGCTTATCTCTTTTGACCTTAATTAAATGTTTTTTCTTCTCTTTTTTTGTCATTACTGTGCTACAACTAAACTGGGCATAACTTAGATTACATTTCCAAAGATGAATTTAACTACCTGCTCTTATTTAATTACTATTACTATTATTTAGTTGAAAATTGAAGACCTTTTGGGAGTTTTTGAGTGTTTTCAAGAACAAATATGAAACTAATTTGGCATGAGTCTGTGTGTTTGAGATTTTACAGCTAAGAGTCATTAGTTGCAGCCTGAGTGAAAACATTTCATTCTAAAGAATGATTTATTTTTGTGTGTTGCAGCCAGAGAATCTGCTCCTTGCCAGTAAGATGAAGGGAGCAGCGGTGAAACTCGCAGACTTTGGTCTCGCCATCGAGGTGCAGGGGGACCAACAGGCATGGTTTGGTAAGAAATAACACTTAGAGCTTGAAATTTAACCTTATTATTTTTATTGAGTCCACAGTGTTTGCTATCAGCTGTAGTGTTTGCTTTAGCGCGGAAAACTGCAGTCCAAAAGATTGTATTAAATTAAATTAGTGCCGATCTAGGGTTTGTAGTTTCAGTACATTATGATGATAACAATATGCTATACTTTTTATGTTATTAAAATTATCATACATTTAATCTCAAACCATGCAGTAATCAGAAAGAACAATGTATGTCATTATTGCTTTGCATTTTAATTGACAGATTTGAAGTATATTTTTTATTTTCACAGGTTTTGCAGGAACCCCAGGATACCTGTCCCCAGAGGTGTTGAGAAAGGACCCTTACGGCAAGCCAGTGGACATTTGGGCGTGTGGTCAGTTTGTCTAGTTTCTGTCTTTTTGCTTTCATGTTCTCACTAATATTTATTAGGAAATCTATGCCTCTCAAACAACATTTTGCATGTGATTTATAAACAGTATATTTATATAAATTTTTGTGTGTCAGGTGTGATCCTATACATCTTGTTGGTGGGCTACCCTCCCTTCTGGGATGAGGACCAACACAAACTGTACCAACAAATCAAGGCTGGTGCCTATGACGTGAGTACTTCATCTCATGTTCTTGTAGTTACCTTACTCAACATCTGTATGTGTGAGCAGTATGCGTGTTGTGAAAATGTACAAAACAAGAGAAATTTGCAAATGGATGCATTGAGATGAGAGCTAAGGTCCACACAGTCTATTAGTGATCTCCATGTGCTTTCATGAAACTTGAATTGTAATCCCTAAATCAATCATAATGTATGTGAATGAAACTAGAAGCACAGAGTCTTGAGATGAGCCCTACAGGACACCTTCTGTCAAAGTCACACTCTGAATTGTGTCATGCAAGTCATTTAGAAATGTAATTTTAGTTTTTAATCACTTGCTACTTGTTATTATGATTTTCTTCCAGCTGAAATAACAGTAATACACTATGGGAGAGCGATCGGCTTATTTATCAGATCTTGTCATAGTCCTCTGGGAGATAGGAATTTATTACCCGTATTAATTTCCATAATTGGAAGCAACCACATCTAATGAATGTGCATAATATGAGCATTGATATGGAGTGACTGTGACAAGCACTTGTAATAATGTGCACTTCTTGAGCATCATCACTGTCATGCAGATGCCTTGAATCTCATTTTTCTTTCATTTTGCCAATAATTGTCAGCTGACACTTAAACGTTTGAAGTAAATGTCTCCTGACAACTTGCTTTGATTCTGAGTAGTAAACGTGTTTGTTGGCATTTTATTCTACTTAGATGGAGGGATGAGGAGGGCAGGTGTAAGTCAACAGAGTGAGAGAAGTAAAGCTGACTTTAAAACTCCCATCTGTTACAATTGAATGCCTTCATGCATTGAATTAACCCTCCACAGCTGGAAAGTCACTCAACTCTTTCCTTCAACTTAAAATCAATAAATGTTTTTTTTTATGTAATCAAAATTAAAACAGTCACAACTCTTCTCCAGAACAATATGCTTTATTCACCAGACATTTTTGTTTCTCGGACAGAAACATGAAGAACATAAGTGTGCATATGTATGTATGTGTGTTAAGCCATGTGCCATGATAAAATGTTCAATAAAAGCATAAGAACAATGTTATCCATTCTTACCACATCTGTTTTATCGCCCTTTTTCAGTTTCCTTCCCCAGAGTGGGACACAGTGACCCCCGAGGCCAAGAATCTGATCAATCAGATGTTAACGATTAACCCTGCCAAAAGGATCACTGCCGACCAGGCCATCAAGCATCCCTGGGTCTGCGTAAGTCACACTCCTTGTCTTAAAAATAAATCTGTAATGCACTTGGCTTAAGAAACAGGATGCAAAGCTCTTCCTTAGAGGAGTTAAAGTCAGCCTTCTTATCTTTATTAACATGGTGTTACATTGAAGTTTATTTATAATGTTGTTTTCTCTCCTCCACACACAGCAACGCTCCACTGTGGCCTCTATGATGCACCGTCAAGAGACTGTGGAGTGTCTGCGCAAGTTCAACGCCAGGAGGAAACTTAAAGTGAGTGTCTACACACACAAACACTTCCACTTAACACACAAATTCTTATAATGCTAATTTCTTGTGTCTATCTAGGGAGCTATCCTCACAACGATGCTGGTGTCCAGGAACTTTTCAGGTGAGCTTCGGCAGTGAAACTAATCACACATCAAGAGACAACAATCTGATTCGGCCCATAGACTTCAAACAGAGCGCTGTGCTTTTGATGACACATTTAAATGAAGTCGTACAAAGAAGCACCTGGATTTAGAGAATCTGAGCAATTTTTCTGACATAAAACCAAGTCTGTTTTGCCATTACATCTGATAATAATGAGACGGAGTTTAAAGTGGTAAAAGGCAAAGACAGAATCATTAGCAACATTCATAGTGTGCAATTTGTCGTTCATGCCAAGCCTTCTTAACACATGGTTTAAAATGACTGCATTTTATCTTTATAAACTGCTTTAGGTTATTTTCTTCTTAATTATTTTCTGTATATCTTTCCTATTGACTGCCCCTTGATTTAAATAACGTCTATTTCTGTAAGCAGTTCTTCCACTTCTTGAATGACTCAGGCTTTGTTATTTTGGTTACTGTGTTTTTGTGAATGTCCTTGCCGAACCAAACTTCATAGTTAATGACTTTGTCCTGACCTGATATCTAATAGAGGCCAAATGATTCGGATCACTGTTGTTCCTCTATTGTCCTTAACCACACGTTATTATTTGCTTGTCAGCTCTGTCTCCAGTTTTGATTTTGCACTTAAGGGGTCTGGCTTGGATTTCCTCCTCGTAAGCAGTTTGATCACCTAAACACAGTTCACTTTTGATTGAACATCCAATTTGTGGGCTAGACGCTGGTCCAGCAAGCCAATGCATTAATGCTAAGGCCTTGTGTTTATATGCTCTCCTGTAAGTAAAGCAGCTCCTGTGGATTATAGCCAACTGCTCTCTACTGGTCAAGATTGATCTCGACAGAAGAAAGCAGATGAGCCAGACCTTTTGAATTGCTTTATATATAACTGCAAGCATGTTTATCAAATAAATGTCCATGGAAATAAGATTAATAATGTCGGGGTGCAGGTATTTTGTGCTGAGAAGATTTCCCGTCTGCTGCTTCACTTCATAAAAGGCATTTGGGTATCAGAGAAAATCATGTCTCCAGTAAGCCTGCTTGATCCAGACACTTTCTGGAAACTCGTGTTTTTGTCATTTTTGTGTAATACTCTGAAGTTTATTAAAAGAAATCCAGAAAATAAAAAAGGCTGTCAGGCTTTAGTGAGGCTCTCGTCCCACCTGTGCCTCCACATTGAATCCCTCTCTTTCCAATAGTGGGACGGCAGCATACCAGCCCTGCCGCTACCACCAGCACGGCCGCAATGGCACAGGACGGTACGTCTGCTTGAGGGGGTGCTGGAGTCGGGCACTGCCAACTTTGTACTCAGGCTATTGGCATGTGGCCTGGGCTGCTTGAACCCCTCCACCTGCTGCCTGCTGCCTGCACACTGATGAACCACTTTTGAATGGTCGTCATTGCACTGGGGCATCTTACACACAAACACAAACATGTAAATGGAAACCACAATTGCAGCTCGTCTCTTGACCTTTCAGTACGGCTGCGTGTCTTGATGCTCTAATGAACAGAGCTCCTCTCCAGGACTGGCTATTTAATTTCCTGTGTCGAACACAACGGCCATTTAACTGACACCCAGCATGACCCGCTGACATCCCTCCAACTAGCGCAGCTGCCACCGAGCAAAGCTCTGTTTACACATTGCTGCATTAACACAACACAGACTGCGTATCTTTTCCTCTGCAGCATAAACATGTTGACCTTTTTATATTACAAATATAAATAGACACACCATCCTTTAACCTCAGTTACACTCCAAGTTTAACCACCTTTGAATTGGTTTGTATCTACTCGGCTGATGCCCAGTCGATGCCTGCCTGTGCTCACTGCAACCTTCCCTCCGCATGGCTCTGGCACTAACAGCCAGCCAAGCATGAGCGTACAGCACAGTACAGTATGCCAAGCTGCATGGGAAGCTATTTAAACAGAATGCACAGTGTCCTTTGTTATCTATTTTTCTTTGTCTCCTCTCTCCCGCCTGCTCCGTTGTTTTGTGTGTACAGACGAAAACACAAAAATCCTAAAGCCGTCTGAAGGCATCAGTATGCTTCAAAGTGATTGTAGGATAGTCAAACAGTGTCTTACCACAGGGGGTGCATCTTACGATCTGTGTCACTCTTTTCAAAACAATCCAAGGAAGTTAAAAGCTCTGGCAACAATTTGTAACTTTATTTCCAACTTGTGTACCTTCCATTTAAATATGATTTAAGTAAAAATTGAAAAAACATATCAGCCAATGGGCTATACTCGCAAAGATAGATTTGGTTTCATGTGGTTTTAGGCCTACTGTTAAAAACATCACACTCTTAGCAATATACATACATTGTCAGAGTCTAAAAAATCAAAGCAGAAATAAAATGATATAAATAATCACAAATAAAGCATTTGGAAATATTTAAGAACTTATTAACTGAAACAAATAGCTAAATAAACATCACAGCTATTCAATCTCAGGCAACTGCTGACTATTTAAATAATATTAATAAAAAAAATAAAACTAATCTTCACACCATTTCTAAATCACGCCAAGAAATGTTTTCTGCATTATATATTGTGTTGTAAAAAAAAGTTTTCATAATGGCACCATATAGCATATACACCCATACAGATAGGCCTTTGATAGTCTGATATCAGCCAATAATATATCTGTCAACTGATATATCGGTCAAGCTATAATTATTAGCCGTATAGAGACTACTTTGTATGAAGCATACTGAATGTCAGTCACGTGACAGACTGAGCTGCTTGCTTAAAGGCCTTTCATACAGGAATACTGGTTTGGTTGACTAGTGAATGCCACGCTGATAAATTCTTTATAGTTAATTAATCTTGATCCTTGATTAGAAACGGTGTAAAGTTGAAGAGTGTCGTTTGAATTTGCAGAGATGATGTCCTGAACTTGATAAAAGTTGGGAATGCACTCCTCAGCACCTTTTTATAACAAAGACTTTGAAGTGGATGCTGCATGTTTGAGCCACCGTCATCGCATGAACCCACCACCTCTGAAAATGATTTAATGAATGCCTTTTAGCACACTGTAAGAGCCTCACAGGTGTTTGTTCCTATAGTTGTAATTTTCAGCTTTACAGTTTTACAGTTCAGGTGCAGATATTAAATACATTACTGTTTTCTTGCCTCCTTCATTGCCCTCCTTCCTACTTTATAAATGGAAGGTAAGGGAGGATCATTGGAACATGACTAACAAAAATGCATTTTTATATTTTTAATCTGTTGTGTGTGTGCATGCATGTGGACATTGTTGGTGTTATTTTTATGCAAGTCTGGTTTTAAATGTGTGGACAGGTTTTCAGATGCATGCACATGATTTTTATGTTATCGTTTCACTTATCATGTGACCTGCAGGATATATGTTTTTATTTCAATCTGACACTTCTCACAACGTCATTCCAGCACTCTTTGTTCAGTTGACACTTGTTATCTGTATGGCACTGAAAGAAATGTAATTTTCCTCAGTGACACTCACACAAACAACTGGTTGTTTTGGACACAAGCCCCTAATTTATTCAGAAAGTAACCTAATCACTCATTTAATTCATAAATCAGTTAATTTGTTCACCCATTCATATTTGCTCGCTAGATGCCTTCAGGAAGGAGGATTATCTACAGATCAAACACTGAAACAAGATCAAATTATCAGTATTTAATAGTAGTGTTTATATTTCGTACTTAATGACACTGCTGAAATTTATGTTAGTGTTTATTTCATATTTTATCCAAGTTCACTTTTTATTTTCAGTATGTTATTCCCATATGCATTAATAAATAACAAATTTCCTTAATTGTTCCAATATCCCCTCTTTTGGAGAAATTATACTTTTGGTTGGATTTTGCCTCATACAACAGTTTAAGTGAAATCAGGTGGACACCTCACCAAGCCTGAAAACCCTTTATTGAACCATATTTTGCTTTAGTTTGTCCTGCTGCCTGAGTGATCCAAACCACTGTTCTGTTTGTAAATTTACATCTGAGACTGTGTTCTTACTGTCTTCTTTCTCTTTCTTTCAGCGTGCAAAACCTTACTAAACAAAAAGTCGGACGGTGTCAAGGTAAGTCTTCTGACCCATGAGTATTTGATCGACCTTACTGCTTCTGTCTTACTTACTCTTCTGTTATCCCCCTTTTGGTCTGTCACCCTAACTCCTCTCTGATAACATGTATCTTTGATATTATGAAAAAGCAGTGTGTTCTTTAAGTTGGATTACCTTTGTTCTCTCGTGCTCCTTTGTTAGATTTTCTTTCAAATGTGATTTGAAGATTGTAGCTTAGGGTAAAAGGATTGATCTTAAAACTAAAGTAGTCGCTAGCAGTCAAAGATGGGGCACTGGTAGATTAAAGTGAAAGTAGGAATCGATAGGCTTTTAAAATGCTGTTTGTTTTTTTAACCTCCAAGTTTTTCTTTGATTCAAGTGATTGGAGCCACCATCATGTCCTGGTGCTCACTTTGTTTGGATCGACAGTCAGCGTCAATGCATGCAGTGAAGTGCCATGATCAACAAGGGCCAAAATAAAATTACATACAGTAACATTTACTAAACCCCCTCCAAATCCCCCAAACATTATACAAACACAGTGATTTAAACCCCTTTAGGTTCTCCTTTAAAATGAACTCCTTGTATTGTTTACTGATTCTTTTTTTTCCCTGCTGAAGTCCACTTAGTGTCCCTTTGTCTCATCTTTGTTCCTGTGTAAGCTTGTGCAGCTGTTTTGTTTTTTTCTCTTTCTGGGATCAATCTAGCAGCTTTCACTTTTTTACTATTTTGATTATTTCCTTGTTTCCCGATGACCCCTTATTTTTTTCCTCCTCCTTTCCATTGCTGTCTGTCAGAAAAGGAAGTCCAGCTCGAGTGTTTGTTTGATGGTGAGATCGGCTCTGTCGTTTTCGTTCATTTCTCATCCTTTGTCTCTCTTCATCTTTTCCAAGTCTTTTTCCCCCTCCGGTCCTCTGCTCCCCTTCTCTGTTTCATTTGTTTCTTTTTTTCTTTTCTTTTTTTTAACCTTTTGGGCAGAGATGTTTGAGCCGTTGTCCGTGGCAGTTTTCGTCTTGTTCCGATTATTGTTGGATTTCCTAACTCCATCCAACATCCCTACATCCCCTTCTGCCATCAGCGCCACCAAAACCATTTCAGCTCCTGATGAAAACCACACACACACACACGCACACACACACACAC